>NC_057798.1:344301079-344589343 GCF_018294505.1 Triticum aestivum
CACAATAGCAACGAGGTGAAATGGATATCCCTATTTGCACAAAAAGCAATAGAGGAAATAGTCAGAGTCTCAAACAATTACTCACAAAAAAATTGGCTAAACTTATCATGGCTTATAACAGTGGCATGGCTTCATTTTACCTCGGACATTGGATTAAGAACATCTAAATATTTGCTATAAGGGCATGGGACAGTGGGTGCACCAGCAGTCCAGCACCATGTACCTAAACCGGGGCATAAAGTGGTGATTCAGAGTTTGTTGCCCCGAGAAACAAACATCCAAGAAACATATCTAGGTTGGTCCCATTTTTTTAACTCTAGCCACGTACTCCTATGTGTGGATAGCAAATCTAGTCTTGGTCATACCATTGTGTAAACAGTTTTCCCTATATTTCCCTTTTCGACCAAGAGATGGGTGGGATGACCAGTCTGTACTACTTTCACCCCATTTCCTTCCTATTTGTACCAAGTCCGATGTACATACTAAATTCCCCCCCTTTATTTTTTGTTTGAACCAAGTACAAGATTCGACTCCATGAAGTAGCTTTACCTCTAACAACAGGAAAAAATTAGGTGAAGTTGGACCATCCAATCCAGAGGGGCTGAGAGGTAGAAAATGATGCACATGCAGCGACATAGCGAGTTGGGGAAGTAGAGCTAGGTCGGTTTCAAAGGAAGATATACCTGAAGGTCGTCGGGGTGTGGATAGGTGGGCGGCGGGAGGCCGGATCTGCCCACACTAGGGCAGCGACAAAGGGATCGGAGGACCTCCCGCGCCGGTGCTCGGCCAGAGATAACGATGCGGCCGGCAGTGGGTCTCCTCCCTCGCTATCGACGACAGCCTAAACACTACCCCTCCTCCCCTTCGCCGGTGGAGGGGGATATGTTCGGATCTGTAACCAGCAGCAAGGATAGAAAGACTGTGTTTACCACCACTATCTTGTTTAGATCTGGAGAGGATGAGAGTGTGTGAATAGAGCAACCCTAGCAAGCAAGCGCGGAGGCTCCGGCCTATATATATACGTATAGAGGGGTAGTTTTGTTTTTTCAATCCATCAAAACAATCGTTTAAAATTGTGTACATGCCAGGTCACCTTTTTTTGAGTTGTTAATTGTTTTTTGAGATAGCTACCCACTTATTCCAATTGGTGTTACGGTGTGCCAGGTCGCACTTTGTATCTTTCAAGTCTCGTAAAATTTGTGAACATGCCCACCGCTAAAATTATCGAAAACATGGGCTACCCCAACATGCATTATTATTTCTATTTTCTATGTGGGAGTATCCTCAAAAAGAATGTGAGAGTACAATCTTTATTGGGCCCCTTTGTAATTCGTGCTAAATTTTGACCAAGGATTTAACTGACAAAACGTTAGTGCGTGTTAACAAAAATTATATCCTTTGGTTCATATTTGAACATAGTTTTCACTGATGTAATTTTGTGACATGCATGAACATTTTGTTAGTTAAATTTACAATCAAAATTTGGCACATATTTATCATAGGGACCAATAAACCAGGACGGAGTACTGTAGATGACTAGCCGCTCTATCTACATGCGAGACATCAAAGCATCCGGGCCCGCGTGTCATCCACCAAATCACAATGAGGTGCTACAGTCGAGACTCACCGGTCACCCCTGTGTGGCCGTCATGACCCGTCATATCACAAAACCCACACCTTTACCAGCAGTGGTAAAGTGACCTCGAAGTTGGACTGGACAAAGCAACCATCATTTTACTGGAACGCTCATTGAAGCCGTTTCTTCCCTTGAAGAAAACCTCACTCCAGGCTACTCACTTCTGCCATTTTTCTTCTGTACCGATGAAGCAAAGGTAGGCGAATCAGTGATGTTGCTATATTTTCATTCCAAGAATTTTCTTTTTGCCAAGCACCGACCGATTCTCGCAGCCTATTCTTTTCCCGTTTTCATTGCGATTGTGGTTTGCTTTCAATTGCTTTTTGTTTGTTAGTGTATTAATGGATCCTGGAGCACAAGGCAAAGAGTTGTTGGCGGACAACCCACTCGAGGAAGAGATCTCCAGGAAGCGACCACTGACCCGGAGATCGATTCTGATGCCGCTGTCCCTCCTATGGACATCGCCCCAGAGATCAATTCTGACATCGCGGTCCGTCTTGTAGGCATCGCCCCAGAGATCGATTCCCATGCCACATTCCGTGCTATGGTCATTACCTGAGAGATCGATGACAAGAAATAGTTGGTCGTGCTAATCCTTCAAGGTACTTTGCATTGTGTTTAATTACCAGAATGATGCGTGTTATCAAACCATCTTAAGGCTAGTGCACTATCTTGTGTGGGCGGTACTTGCACCTTTTATTTCATAGTGAGTCATCCAAACCCCCTGCGAGTTATGGAAACAGATGTATCCTCAACAACTTTTAATGTAATATATGGCATGCTTAGATGTAAGTTTGACAGGGCTTGTTTGATGATTCTTGGTGTTAGTAGGCTAGCTACTGTGCAAGCTAGAGTACTTGCAAAACACTCACCGAAGAGAAACATTGGGGTTGAGGAGCTCGTGGTACGCTTATAGGTCTGATCCGTCATCGATCGGCCAATAGCCAAAGCTCCTAAAATTGTGGGCTTGGCAGTCGATCAAACAATAGTCCACAATTATACATTAATTCACATCAAACTCAAAGAGTTGGTTCACGTATACATTCAGGCCTCATTCTGTTCATAGGGTAGGAAAATCGTAGCAATAGGAAAGTCATAGGAAAGGAGATGACATGTATCTTAAATCCTATGAGTAGGAATAGGAAAGGAGATGCCCTTTGATTCACATCATATGATTTTCTTTCCATTGAGTCTAGGCTAATGTTTATTTCCCTATGAAATGTGGAGGATAGGATGAATTCCTCCATAGGAATACGATTCCAGTCCTATAAACCAAAAGGCTGTACAGAAATTTTTCCTATAGAAATCTTATCCTATGGAATTCCTACAAGATTCCTCTAAACCAAAGGAGGCCTCACGTTAATAGCCGGCAAAATTGGCACGTACTTGCAACAAGCACGAATGTGTATTTTTTTGTATAAAGCGTGATCGTGTAGTGATGCGTACTTTCGGAGTGGCTACATAGAGTGTATATGTGTGCTAGTGGGGTTGTGGGATGCAGAGAGATCTAGAGAGAGAGAAAGCCCTCTTTCTACTCCAAACCGTTAGATTGACAAAGGATATTGTCACATCCCTAGCTTCTGGCAATGCACTAGTGCTAGCCTTTGGTGATGCATCATGTTTACTTTTTACAGAAAGTTGAAATGGAGATTGGCTAAACCCTAGCATTAAAGGAATTCACTAGGTTCACCTAAAATATTTTCAATAAGTCCAAATGGCTTTCAAAAATGTTCAACATTTCTGGAAAATACTATAAACAGTAGCCAGAGGTGATGCACATTTTTCCATGACATATTTGGGCTCTGAATTAAATCATACTCTATTTGAATTTGGGCATTTAAATACTATAAAATATTTAAAATGTCCAAATAATCCAAAACTGAAATGTTCCATGTTGGATATATTGCAAACAGTGGCCATGAGCAGTTTTGTGGTTTTTGAGTGTGCCTAAGTATTTTTTTAATAAAGCCATCAAGTTGTAGAAAAAATAGAAAAGATAAATAAAAATAGGAAAAGAACAAAGGCTCACCTGGAACTTACCTGGCGCCCACCAAAGCTCACCTGGCCGGCCCGTTTGGCCAGCCCAGCCCACCTCCTCGCGCATCGTCTTCCCCATGCCTTCTGGCATCGTGCGTGGTGCATGCACAGCCGAGCCGCGGCCACCTCCTGCTTGCACCTCCTGGTTCCTCCCCGCCCCCATTCGAGCGCCCGGAGACGCCCCATGGCCCTCGCTCCTCTCCCTCACTCTCTACATCTCTCCCCCATCCTCTGTTCTCCCCACTGAGAGCCACCGTCGCCGGTGCTCACCATTGCCGCGCCCAGAGCCACCCCCTCGCCCCTCTGACGTGCCTAGGAGATATGCCTCTGTCGTCTATGCCTCCTCGATGAGACAAGCAACGGGGGACGCGCCGTATCGCCGCCATCGACATCATCTTCAAGCTCCAGCTTCGGCGATCACCATCGTCGCTCTGTCGCCTCTAGACCTCCCCCGAGCCCACTGAGCATCTCGTCATGATCGCCGTGAGCCCCTCTTCCATTCCCCTCTCTCCTTGCCGTTGATTTCCTCCTCTAGCCTCACTAGCCACCGCGGCCGAAGGTCACCGCCGCGGTGCCTCGTCGCCGTCGTGGCTAGAGCCATAGTAGCTCGAAACCAACCACACCACTGTGCTCAGCACGGCTCCAGGAGCCCATAGCTCCCACCAGCACCTCCTCCCATGCACCGTAGCGCTGAACCCGTCGTTGCCCGAACTCCGGCGGCCGCAAAAGAGCTCTCCACCGTCAGCTCCGGCCACCCCAGCCGCTACCGCTTGTTGCTTTGGATGCACCTCACTCTCAGGAACCCGTAGCAGCAAACCCCACATCGAATGGTGCTCCGTAGCAAGCAAACGGTGCACCACCTCCGTCAGCTATGGTCGTCGCCGGCGACAATCTGGCGTGCTGACGTGGCACCGTCATTAGGGGCTAATGACCCAGCTAATTAACCCTCTCTCACATTAATAGCTGGGTCCCATTTCCTAACTAAACATAGTTTATTTTTTGTTAATGCTTAACTAACCCAGTGGGCCCACGCGTCAACTTTGACCAAGCTGACGTGGCCATTGACTGGGCCCACACGTCGGCGACTCTAGCCAGCACCGTGACACTGACTAGTGGGACCCACTGGTCAGGTTTGACCCGAGGCAGCCCTATTGACCTGCTGAGGTCAGCATGACCTAATGCTGACGTAGTAAACATTTCTGGAATTAAAATAAATCAGAAATGATTTATAAATTTCAGAAAATGATCTAAACTTCTAAAAAACATAGAAATTCAACTGTAACTTCAAATTAAATATTTTATATATGAAAAATGATCAGAAAAATCCATTCTATCCATCTGTATTGGTTTCATGCATGATAAATCAAACTAACCTTGCTGTTTAGTGCAAAACATGATAAGGCACTATTTAAATTCATAAATTGAGCTTGGGATTGAACCTTTGGTTCAAAATGACCGAAACCCATCACGTTGTAGTTGCATTAGGCCAACACACACATATTGCCATGTCATGATCATGCATCATATTGTGCATTGCATTGATTGTGTTTCCTTCTGTGTTGCCGGTGTTTGTCCCCTCTCAGTAGACGACGTACCGATGATGAGTTCGATGACACCGATGAAGAAATATACTATCTTCAGAAGTTCCAGGCAAGCAAAACCCCCTTGTTCATTCCGATACAATCCCACTTTCTCGCTCCGGCTCTCTTTTACTGCATTAGGATAACAACGACTCATGTGTTACTTGTTGTGGTAGTGGAACCCCTATCCCTTTGCATGACCTGTCATTGCCACAGTAAATAGATGAAACCCACTAGCATGAGTAGGATTTGTTTGAGCCCTGATGTGCCTACTCATTCATGCTTGTTTCTCATGTCTTCTACTGCTTAGAGTTGAGTCCGGTCTGATTCATCGAGGATGAAGTGGAAGGTTGTGAACATGTCCTACTGTGTGTGAGCTAAGTGTGTGAACATAGTTTGGTAAAGGTAGCAGTGAGAGGCCATGTAGGAGTACATGGTGGGTTTTCTCATTGAAGCCGTCCTCAGGAATTGAGTTCTGTGTTTGTGATCCATGAAACAGCTATTACCATGCATTGGGCCCTGAAATATGACCCCACTCGACTTCTTAACCACCCTAGTCCTTTGTCCAGGAGTTGCAAGTAGTTTCTGGTGTTTGTAGTATGCTGGAGGCCGTGCGCAGCGCTGACCCGAGGGGTGGGCTGTGATGAGGTAGGCACGTGGCACGGTGTACCAGGCGCCCGTTTGGTGTCTCGGGAACCCTGCACACATCGTTCGGGGCCATATGTGGAAACTTCGTTCGGACTCCCTGCGGATGGAACCTGAATAGGCGATAAACCTGGACTAGAGACTTGATTGTTTGGGTAGGTCATGGTCTACACCCACGTCGGCTTTCGCTTGAAGTCTGCCGAGCAAATGTCGTGTGCAGACACTAAGTGGTGGAAACATGTGTGAAGAAGTACACCGCTGCAGGGTTATAAATAATCTATTCGAATAGCCGTGTCCGCGGTAAAGGACTTCTGGGTTGCTATAACAGTTCATAGACAAGTGAAAGTGGATACTCTAAAGTGCGCAAGATAAGCGTGAGTGCTATGGATGGCGTTCTCGTAGGGAGATGGGAGCAGATCCATAGTGGTGTATTGATATGGTGAATATGTGGACTCGTGTGCGCCACCTCAAAGAGTTACTTGCAGTCATAGTTCAGGATAGGCACCGAGTCAAAGCTGGCTTGCTGTAGTTAAACCCCACCATCCCCTTTGTTGATAATGATGCATATGTAGTTAGTTCTGATGTAAGTCTTGTTGGGTACATTTGTACTCACATTTGCCTATTTTATGTTTTTGCAGAGAGACTTCAGTCTCACTAGTTGTTCCGCATGGACTTCGACGTTTAGCTTGTTACCTCAGCTACGATCTTGTGCCCTCGGCAGGATCTGGTAGATAGTCAGGCTTCTCAGCCTTTTTCATTTGTAGATGTCTGTACTCAGAAATGTTAAGCTTCCACATGTGCTTTGACTTGTATGCTCTGAATGTTGGGTCATGAGACCCATGTTTGTAATATCTCGCTCGTCGGAGCCTATTGAATAAACTACTTGAGTTGTAGAGTCATGTTGTGATGCCATGTTGTATTTGCACATATCGAGCATATTGTGTGTATGTTATTGAAATGCTTGGTATGTGTGGGATCTGACTATCTAGTTGTTTATCCTTGGTAGCCTCTCTTACCAGGAAATGTTTCCTAGTGCTTCCACTGAGCCATGGTAGCTTGCTACTGCTCCAGAATACTTAGGCTGGCCGGCATGTGTCCTTCTTCGTTCCTATGTCTGTCACTTCGGGGAAATGTCACGCGGTGTCTACGAGAGTCCTGTTAGCCTGCTACAGCCCGGATTCTTTGGAGTCCTGCTAGCCCAGCGGCTACAGCCAGGATTCACTCGCTGATGACCGACACGTTCAATGTTGGGTCATGTATGCCTGCCCCTGTAAGTTAGTGCCACTTTGGGTTCACGACTAGCCATGTTAGCCCGGGCTCCTTGTCATACTGATGCTAGCGACACTATCATATACGTGTGCCAAAAGGCGCAAACGGTCCTGGGCCTGGTAAGGCGACACACGTGGGGACACCGTGTGTGAGGCTGCAAAGTGATATGAGGTGTTACATGCTAGATTGGTGTGGCATTGAGTCAGGGTCCTGACAACTTTGGTATCAGAGCCTGACTGCCTGTAGGAATACCAAGCCAAACTTGTCGAAGTTGAGTCTAGAAATTCTTTAGTTATATAAGGGAATTGATTGTGGATGGGAAGTAAGGATCTTTTTACTCTTTATGCCTTATGCCCTTCTATTCGAGTAATCTTATTTTTCCTACGGGGTTAAGGAACTAGGCTTTCTCTTCTTTCTATAAGGATCACGTGTTACTAGTCCGTAGACTCATAGGAATGATTGATTTAAGTCTCAATGCAGTTTCTTCTACCTCTATGTGCTCATACTTGGTCTCGGAACCTTGATATTGTGATGTTGAGTGGCTATGCCACCATCTTGCAGGACGTCTCAAATCTTTTCGAGCATTTACAGCCGTTATGTTGTCCGAGTCATCCCAGGTTTCTAAATAGTCTAACGCATTTGCAAATCCTTTCCCTCTGTTTTCGATGTCCTTTCTGGCCAGGTTAACCACACTAAATGGTGAGTTGAGGTACTCTATTGCCTCGACGTATATGTTGGAGCTATTATTATGACCCTAGATGTCTAGAGTATCACCTAGTAATCTAGCCATGCTCTGTGTCCCAGTGTGATGATTCTGGCCATCATTCTCGAAAGCATCCCGTGATGCCATTTAGTTGGTAGGTATTCTATTCCTGGGCTCTTGAACCCAACATTCACTCTACCTACTTCATGTTGTTAGTGTTTGGTAGTTCCGTTAGATTATTAGTAACCTTTGCGATTGTCCTTGAGGTCCGTGGTATTCCCTACTTCCAAATACCATGAACCATGTTGGCAGAAGTTCTCTTGAACCGAAAGATCACAACAAGAGTGCTCTCAATGAGTTTCCTATCCTATGTTGTGAATTTGCCAGTCCTACCTTTTCGCATGGATTATCCGGAAGAAATGTTGAAATTGGTTTGACATATTAATCTATGCATCCACAACTCAGAAAATCATATATTCTTTTGAGTTGGCCCTCTCTAGTTATTCTCTGGCCCTCATCTATCAATTGCTAGTCAAGAGAATGCGTGCAATCGTTCATCGATGCCCATTATTCTTGTGGTCCGTCAAGCCATTCTATTCCAGAATGACTAGGAGCAACAAACTCCAGTACCTCATCCATATCCAGGATTGGGTCGAAGTAGTTGTATTCCGCATGTCAAATTGCTAATCCAGCTTTTGTTCTGTTCTACCTTGGAGTGTTGCCCTCTTCCATATCAAGTATGTCATGGGAATTGCACAATTTCTTATGACTTTGTGATGCAGTGATACTTCTTGCCATCATTGTTCATTCCTCGGGTTCCGTGTTATTGTAACCGGAATGCCGACAAGTGAATCGTGGTGTGTGAAATCAATACTCCTAGCAAGTCTGTTGCTTGGTAGTAAAATGGACAATAACCTCATTCTTAGCGAGTTGATTATTGAATCATCACCCTAAGGTTGATCGTGCTACCTAGTCCACTTTCCTGGTGCACTCCTTGATTTATGAGTTAGGATTGTGTCAATCTCCCGCTCTTTTGATCATATCGTCTTGCCCTGAAAAGCAAGATTGTTCTCGAGCTTAGTAACATATCGGTGGTTCGTGGTTTTACGAATTTCTTCTCAGAAGTGTCACCGGGTTGTCACCTGACCGCTATGTTGAGTTCGTGATCAAGTTGGTTTTCGAAACCAGCCTTTCTCCAAGAATATGTGTTGGATACCCTGAGCAAGTTGGTTAGTCTAAACAACAACTTGGAGAGTTGGAAGATAAAAGCTTGTCCGACTCAGTTCATTCCAAGGGATATCCTTGTGCATGTGTGTTGAAGAAAGATGATATCTTCATTGATTGATCCTCGTGGTTAATTGTTGGGTCTATTGTCTTACCAAAACCTTTGATTTGCATATGGGCCATCGTAAAATCAAGCGAGAACCAACAATATTCGCAATGTTGTCTTACTCATGGTTGTTTCCTCGAGCATACACCATTATATCTTTGGGTCTGACCAATGCTATCACCTTGTTCACATAATTCTGGAATTTCACTTATATGGAAAACTTGGATGAATTGTTGTTGAGCCCATCAGCAACATTGTTATCTTCTCCATGATTTTTGTTGAACATTAAGCTAGTGCTGGGATCTTTTGAAAGCATTTCTTCATGCTAGTTCATGAAGCATATGCCCGGAAGAAAGAAGTGATTTCCTCTAACTCATGTGCACTTGATGCAAGTTGTTGCCATGACTTCGAGAAAGTCAATGTTGCTTCCTTTGGAATCATTCCAAATCAGTCATGCATATGTGCGAAGTATTCTGTGGTCTGGAGACTTGCAACCCCCATTCTATATGTATCCCTAGCACACCAAGCCACTGGTTGATTTGTTCAAGGAGAAGAAGTTCCTTCTTAAGAATCATGACTTATGTTAGGACTTCGCTATCCTCGATGATGGTTCCCCTTCTGAACTTGGTAGTGCTTTATCATAAGACTACCATGTGGTCATGCTTGTCTGGGACAGCGTGTTCACATGTGTTTGTAGCAGAACCAGCTCATGTTTTGGAGCTTACTATCGCAGTTCATTCCCCAAGAATCTTGCAACGTCATATTGTCGATTTGTGCTGCAAACTTTCACTTTTCCTTCTAGACTTCATGAATCTGGAATATTCTCACACCAACCAGATCTGAATCTTAGGCAGATATGATGGTTGGAACGTTTCCCAAGAACTATAATATTGGTCTCTATGTAACCCGGTAAAATGGATGTCATGGCCAACACACCCAACTGGAAGACCCATTAATGTAGTATCTTGTTTGAGGAAGTTGGCCACCTCCCCATAAGGATTTCGTAGGATTTACTTCCTAGTTGTTCCTTATGGATTTTTGTGCTCCTGAAGTCCGACCTTTTACTTGATGTTCTAGATACCAAACCATTTCAATAAATGGGTTACGCTAGCACATCAAGGAGAACATTAGAAGCGGAGTGCTAAATGTCTCTCGGTCGATCATCCAGATTTTATCCCCTTGGCCTTGCTAAGGTGAAATCTGAGAAAGTGTTATCTTCCTTAGCATCTACATCCTCCACCATTATTCATCATGGTAGTATGTTGTGTTGCCCGGATCCTTGACACGGATATTGGTAAAACCTTGATGAATATGGAAATGCTGAAGTTCTTGAGAGCACGCGCGAGCACTAGGTGTTATCATCGGCACTAACTGGGATTGCTTCCAGTTTCCTCGGTTATGCTATAACTTTTCTAACAGTGGACCCACTCTCTACTGTTGGGTTTATCCCCAGTTACTAGAATCATTCCAAGCATTTGCATCTTGTTCCTAGCTTGCACCGCCATTGTGACATCCTATTATGGACTACCCTTCTCAGTAATTACTGATCATGATCGTCTTCAAAAGTGGTCCTACCATGGATTTCATCATTTCTGGTGATAAGCAAAATCATCCATTGCATTGTCTTCAACAAGGTAATCCACATCATCCATTCCAGTCCGAGTATGCCATTCTACCGGACTCTACCAAACGATTGTTGGTGAATTGCCTCAGGCTGGTATGAAGGGTTACAATGAACTATGTATCAAAAGTAATTCTTTTTGCCACTTAAGGTAATAATTCTATGATTCTCCTCCTCTAAGACGTCTCATTATGGTATCATGGCAACTTAACTCTTCGCTACGTTGGCAACTGTTCACCACCCTCTTAGGTGTGGAATTGTTGTCTACCTAGTGAATCCTCGTCATCTGTTCAACTCCATCCATCTAGATGTGTGCTTCGTATCTCAGTTCGAAAGATGTTGCTATGTCTCATTCCGTGAATTGATCTTCTGATCATTAAGACGATCCATCCATGTAGACATGTTTCGCTCTTTTGTCCTCGTATTGGATGAAGATCTCGAAAGCAAGGACGTCAAGATCAACTTGCGTCATCAAATCAACAACCTCGAGAAGACAGTTGGATCATGAAGTTTGTGATACTTAGTATCCCCTTTGTCTTCTTACCTCAAGTTTTGAATCTCGGGACGAGATTCTTGTTTAGTGGGGGTGAGTTGTCACATCCCTAGCTTCTGGCAATGCACTAGTGCTAGCCTTTGGTGATGCATCATGTTTACTTTTTACAGAAAGTTGAAATGGATATTGCCTAAACCCTAGCATTAAAGGAGTTCACTAGGTTCACCTAAAATATTTTCAGTAAGTCCAAATGGCTTTCAAAAATGTTCATCATTTACAGAAAATACTATAAACAGTAGCCAGAGGTGATGCACATTTTTCCATGACATATTTGGGCTCTGAATTAAATCATACTCTATTTGAATTTGGGCATTTAAATACTATAAAATATTTAAAATGTCCAAATAATCCTAAACTGAAATGTTCCATGTTGGATATATTCCAAACAGTGGCCATGAGCAGTTTGGTGATTTTTGAGTGTGCGTAAGTATTTTTAATAAAGCCATCAAGTTGCAGAAGAAATAGAAAAGAGAAACAAAAATAGGAAAAGAACAGAGGCTCACCTGGAACTTACCTGGTGCCCACCAAAGCCCACCTGGCCGGCCCGTTTGGCCAGCCCAGCCCACCTCCTCATGCGTTGTCTTCCCCATGCCTTCTGGCATCATGCGTGGCGCGCGCACAGCCGAGCTGCGGCCACCTCCTGCTTCCACCTCCTACTTCCTCCCCGCCCCCATTGGAGCGCCCGGAGACGCCCGGTGGCCCTTGCTCCTCTCCCTCACTCTCTGCATCTCTCCCCCCTCCTCTATTCTCCCAACCAAGAGCCGCCGTCACAGCCGCTCATCATTGCTGCGCCCAGAGCCACCCCCTTGCCCCTCTGACGTGCCTAGGAGATCCGCCTCTGTCGTCTACGCCTCCTCGACGAGCCAAGCAACCGGGGACGCGCCGTATCACCGCCAACAACATCATATTCAAGCTCCAGCTCCGACGATCACCATCGTCGCTCCGTCGCCTCCAGACCTCCCCCGAGCCTGCTGAGCATCTCGTCATGATCGCCGTCAGCCCCTCTTCCGTTCCCCTCTCTCCCTGCCGTTGATTTCCTCCTCTAGCCTCACTAGCCACCGCCGCCAAAGCTCGCTGCCGCCGTGCCTCGTCGCCGTCGTGGCTAGAGCCATAGTAGCTCGAAACCAAGCTCACCACTGTGCTCAGCACGGCTCCAGGAGCCCGTAGCTCCCACCAGCTCCTCCTCCCATGCACCGTAGCGTTGAACCCATCGTTGCCCGAACTCCGGCGGCCGCAAGAGAGCTCTCCGATATCAGCTCTGGCCACACCAGTCGCTGCCGCTTGTTGCTTTGGATGCGCCTCAATCTCAGGAACCCGTAGCAGCAAACCGCGCATTGAATGGTGCTTCGTAGCGAGAAAATGGTGCACCTCCGCCGTCGGCTGTGGTCGTCTGATATGTCTCTGTCGTATTTACTTTTCCAAACACCTTTGCCCTTGTTTTGGACTCTAAGTTGTATGATTTGAATGGAACTAACCCGAACTGACACTGTTTTCAGCAAAACTGCCATGGTGTTTTTTGTGTTGAAAATAAAAATTCTCGGAATGTCCTGAAACTCCAGGGAACACCTTAGAAAAAATAAAGAAAAATCCTCGCAAAAGATGAAGACCAGGGGGCCCACACCCTGCTCACGAGGTAGGGGGCGCCCCCTGGGCCCCCTGGTGGACCTCCGACGCCAACTCCAACTCCATATATTGGCTTTTGGGGAGAAAAAAATCAGAGAGAAGAAATCATCACGTTTTACGATATGGAGCCGCTGCCAATCCCTAATCTCTCTCGGGAGGGCTGATCTGGAGTCCGATCGGGGCTCCGGAGAGGGGGATTCATCGTCGTCGTCATCATCAACCATCATCCATCACCAATTTCATGATGCTCACCGCCGTGCGTGAGTAATTGCATCGTAGGCTTGCTGGACGGTGATGGGTTGGATGAGATTTATCATTTAATCGAGTTAGTTTTGTTAGGGTTTGATCCCTAGTATCCATTATGTTCTGAGATTGATGTTGCTATGACTTTGCTATGCTTAATGCTTGTCACTAGGGCCCGAGTGCCATGATTTCAGATCTGAACCTATTATGTTTTCATGAATATATGTGTGTTCTAGATCCTATCTCGCATGTCTATAGTCACCTACTACGTGTTATGATCCGGCAACCCCGAAGTGACAATAATCGGGACCACTCTCGGTGATGACCATAGTTTGACGAGTTCATGTATTCACTATGTGCTAATGCTTTGTTCCGGTTCTATATTAAAAGGAGGCCTTAATATCCCTTAGTTTCCAATAGGACCCCGCTGCCACGGGAGGGTAGGACAAAAGATGTCATGCAAGTTCTTTTCCATAATCACGTATGACTATATACAGAATACATGCCTACATTACATTGATGAACTGGAGCTAGTTCTGTGTCACCCTATGTTATGACTGCTACATGATGAACCACATCCGGCATAATTATCCATCGCTAATCCGGTGCCTACGAGTTTTCGATATACTGGTTTACGCTTATTTAATTTTTCGTTGCTCCTGTTACAATCACTACAAAATACCAAAAACATTACTTTTACTGTCTTTACTTTTGTTACCGTTACCACAACTATCATATTACTTTGCTACTAAACACTTTTCTGCAGATACTAAGTTGCAGGTGTGGTTGAATTGACAACTTAGTTGCTAATACTTGAGAATATTCTTTGGCTCCCCTTGTGTCGAATCAATAAATTTGGGTTGAATACTCTACCCTCGAAAACTGTTGCAATCCCCTATACTTGTGGGTTATCAAGACTATTTTCTGGTGCCGTTGCCGGGGAGCATAGCTCTATTCTTTGAGTCACTCGGGATTTATATCTGCTGGACAGTATGAAGAACTTGAAAGATGATCGAACTACTATTTTGCCCTCAACTATGAGGGGAGGTAAGGGACTGCCATCTAGCCTTACACTAGATTCTCCTTCTGTTATGAGTAAGTTTGCGACACCTAAACCTACCACTGCTATTGATTCTGATACATCGCATGTTATTGATGATGCCACTTCTGCTATGCATGATACTTACGATGAAACTAGTTCTATGCTCGATACTACTATGCCACTTGGTGAATATCTTGATGAGCAACTTGCTAGGTCCAGAGAAAGAGAAATTATTGAACCTGAACACGATGATGTTAGTGATGATGAACCTATGTCTGCTATTCCTGAGGGTTATCTTTTTGATGCTGAATCTTCTGCAGCTATTTTTGCTTGCCAGGATAGACGTGAACTTAAGAAGTTGCTAATTAAATGGAGTAAAGAATCTTTTAGAGGTAGAATGAAACCCGACCCTGCTTTTGCTACTTCACCTATCTGTGTTCCTGATCAGGACTACTATGACTTTTCTGTTGATCCCGATATAATTACTTTGGTTGAATCCGATCCTTTTTATGGCTATGAATCTGAAACTGTTGTGGCACATCTTACTAAGTTAAATGATATAGCTGCCCTGTTTACTAATAATGAGAGATCGCGCTACCTTTATTTACTTACGATATTTCCGTTCTCATTAAAGGGTGATGCTAAGATATGGTATAACTCTCTTGATCCTGGTTGTGTGCAAAGTCCCCAGGATATGATTTATTACTTCTCTGCTAAATATTTCCCCGCTCATAAGAAACAAGCTGCTTTGCGGGAGATATACAATTTTGTGCAAATTGAAGAAGAGAGTCTCCCACAAGATTGGGGGAGGCTTCTCAAGTTACTTAATGCTTTGCCTAATCATCCTCTTAAGAAACCTGAAATATTTGATATGTTTTATAATGGACTAACTAATGCTTCCAGAGATTACCTGGATAGTTGTGCTGGTTCTCTTTTTAGGGAAAGAAAACCGGATGACGCTGAAATTCTATTGAATAATATGCTGGCAAATGAAAATAATTGGGCACCTCCCGAGCTACCTCCTGAGCCAGTTCTTGAGCCAATTACTGAGCCTATTCCTAAACCAACTCCGAAGAAGAGAGGTGTTCTATTTCTCAGTCCCGAAGATATGCAAGAGGCAAAGAAATCTATGAAAGAAAAAGGTATTAAAGCTGAAGATGTTAAGAATTTACCTCCTATTGAAGAAATACATGGTCTTAATTTACCGCCTGTTGAAGAAGTTTATGATCTCAATTACTTATTTAATGAAGAACCTCCCGATATCCCGACACAGGTAGTAAAGGTAAATTCTCTCTATAGATATGATAAAGCTGAAGTCCCTCCTACTAAAATTGCTAGTCAGTGCTTGGATGAGTTTGATGACTTTATGTTTAAGCAAGATGACTTTAATGCTTATTTTGGTAGACAATTAAAACAGAATACCTTTATGATTAAACGCTTGGGTGATTATATGGCTGATATTAGAGGTGAACTTAAACTTGTTAGCAAGCATGCTTCTATGGTTACCACTCAAGTAGAACAAGTACTTAAAGCTCAGAAAGAAGTGCTTGATGAAATAAATAGTAAGGAAAATGATTGTGCTGTTAGAGTAGCTACTAGAACTGGTAGAATGACTCAGGAACCTTTGTATCCTGAAGGCCACCCTAAGAGAATCGAGCAAGATTCTCAGAGAAACAATATTGATATACCTAGTTCTTCTAAAAGGAAGAAAAAGAAAAATGATAGGACTTTGCAAACTTCTAGTGAACCTATCGCTGAGTCACCTGAGAATCCGAATGATATCTCTATTTCTGATGCTGAAACTCAATCAAGTGATGAACATGAACCTAGTGATAATGTTAATGATAATGTTCATGTTGATGCTCAACCTAGTAATGATAATGATGTAGAAGTTGAACCTGTTGTTGATCTTGATAACCCACAATCAAAGAATCAACATTATGATAAAAGAGATTTTGTTGCTAGGAAACATGGTAAAGAAAGGGAACCATGGGTTCAGAAACCCATGCCTTTTCCTCCAAAACCATCCAAGAAAAAGGATGATGAGGATTTTGAGCGCTTTGCTGAAATGATTAGACCCATCTTTTTGCATATGCGATTAACTGATGTGCTCAAAACAAATCCTTATGCTAAGTATATGAAGGATATTATTACTAATAAAAGAAAGATACCTGAAGCTGAAATTTCCACCATGCTTGCTAATTATACTTTTAAGTGTGGAATACCAAAGGAACTTGGAGATCCCGGAGTGCCTACTATACCATGCTCCATTAAAAGAAGTTATGTTAAAACTGCTTTATGTGATCTTGGAGCCGGTGTTAGTGTCATGCCTCTCTCTTTATATCGTAGACTTGACTTGAATAAGTTGACACCTACTGAAATATCTTTGCAAATGGCTGATAAATCAACTGCTATATCTGTCGGTATTTGTGAGGATGTGCCTGTTGTAGTTGCAAACGTTACTATTTTAACGGACTTTGTTATTCTTGATATTCCCGAGGATGATAGTATTCTATTATTCTTGGAAGACCTTTCCTTAATACTGCAGGGGTCGTTATTGATTGCACCAAAGGCAATGTCACTTTTCATGTTAATGGCAATGAGCACACGGTGCATTTTCCGAGGAAACAACCTCAAGTTTATAGTATCAACTCTATTGGAAAAGTTCCATCGATTATATTTGGAGGTTTCGAATTTCCTCTCCCTACTGTCAAGAAAAAGTATGATATTCTTATTGTTGGGGATTTTCATATCCCCGTTGAGGTAACTTAGTGTCATTCAAAATTTCTCCGGTTCCGGGATTATTCGGATTGAGTTTGTTAACAAGACTTGATCAACCTTGTTAGTGGGTTCATTTTGATGATCACGAGATGGATGAAACTAGAAGCACAACTTTATGTACCCTCTTTATATTTTCTATTATTTAGTAGAAATAAAGTAAAATAATATTTTTCTGTCTGTTTCCTGACTTACCCGTGCAATATAAAAATATCCCGAAAATAAAAGTCCTTAGAATGTCATGCCAATTTAATATGATTTTTTCGGGAATATTTGAGAATTTACTGTGCAAAAATTACCATGGGGGGAGCTGCCACCTGGCCACGAGGGTGGAGGGCGCGCCCCCTGCCTCGTGGGCCCATGGTGGCCCTCCTCCACTTATTCCTGCACCCATCTTCTTCCTCTGCCTCACACAAACATGAAAAACCAACTCAAGCACGAGTTCCAGCCCCCGTTGCTGTGATTTTCGATCTCCTTGCTCAAAGCATCTCTCGCAAAACTGCTTGGGGAGATTATTCCTTGGTATGTGACTCCTCCATTGGCCCAATTAGTTTTTGTTCTAGTGCTTTATTCTTTGCAAATTTGTGCTTCCTAGGTGACCATGTTCTTGAGCTTGTTTGACAAATTTATATGGTTCCAAGTAGTTCTAATGCTTTATATAGGACCTAGGCACTTGTGGGAGTTGTTGCTATCAATTTTATTGAAGTTGGTTCACTTTTATTTGAAGTTACTAAAATTTCAGAAATTTTTCAGAGGAAACAATATTCTTAGGAGGATGTTCCAAGGTGGTCCTTCAAGGAAGCAAGGTCCCAGGCTTGCAATACGTGATGCTGACGAGGAACCACCAAGAGACGCTCCTGTGAGGCCCTGTGAATGGCCGTCGGAAAATTTTATGAATCAAGTGGGAATCAAAGAAGAATTTAGCGCATATTTGAGTAACACCGGTCTTGAGGACTTTGAAGCTGACAAATGCCCCCAGTATCATGATCTCACAAGTTCATTTGTGAGGAGGTTTGAGTTTTCAACCTTGCGAAATTCTCTTTCAGTCATGTTTGACCTTTATGAAAAATCTTATACCATGGACTTAGAGGATTTTACTTCTGCTTGCAAACTTCCATCTTGGGGTAATGTCAGGGATCCCCCTAAATCCGAATATAGAGACTTTCTTGCTAGAATAACCGTGGGGGAATCTAGAGATATAACACAAGCCACTATAGGGAGCATTCACTTTCCTGCTATACATTATTTTGCTCTCTTCATAGGAAGATGTATAAATGCTAAGGATGAGGCATGCCACATGTGTGTCCCTGATCTCAGTATTCTCAAGAGTGCTGTGTTAGGAGACCAATCTTATCATTTGGGAGCCATTGTAGCTCGCAGGTTGCATCAGAATAGACATAACGGAGATTTCTTTGGAGGAATTTATGCAACCCGCTTAGCTAATTTTCTTGAGGTAGACATTCGTGAGGGTGACATGGAGTTACCCCCTTCTTATTTAGATTTTGATTCTATGGTTTCCCACCAGTTTCTTGAGAGGACTGAACCACCTCTCCAGTATCGACTAATCTTTGATAGACGTCATGTAGTCCATATTGCTCTTCCTGCTCCTGCTTTCTTTGATTCGTAGGCAAAAAGAAGATATATTATTACCAGAGAGGAGGCAGATGAGTACGAAAGGAGAGCGGAGGCTGCTCGACTCCACACTACAGCTCAGGCGGCGATAGCCGCTGCATCACAGTACGACCCCAGCTTCACCTACGGATATCCGCGAGGCCATCCCTGGCAATAGACCAACTTAGGCCAAACCTAAGCTTGGGGGAGTACGTATTTCTCACCGACATTACATTTATGTTCACACACACTCATTTCTAGATGTCGGTGCTCATACTCTTTCACTGTAATATCCATGCTAGTTTAAATTTCTTTTTCTATTTTCTTCTTGTGTGCTTGATAAACTTTAAGAAAACCCAAAAAAATATTAGTGAGTTTACTTTTCATGCTTGTAGTAGAATTAAAAAGAAAACCCAAAAATATTTCCCGTTCTTCTTTTACTTGTTGGGAGTTTTCCCATGTAAATAGTTTTTATTTCTTTTTCTTTCTTTGGGGGTCGAGAAGACTCTATTGAAAATGCTTAGTGGCTCTTACATGCATGATTGATTATTTAAACTTAGAGCCCATATTACTTGTCTTCTTTCTTGAGTTGAATGCTTGCAGATTCCAGCTTAGTCCAATGCACGTGCGCTCTTATTATTATACACACCGTTCGGTCGTGCAAGTGAAAGGCAATGATGATGATATATGATGGATTTATTGGGAAAAGAAAAGCTGGTATGAACTCGACCTCTCTTGTTTTTCTAAATATGATGATTCATCGTTCTTGATTCAGCTATTATGAAGTAAACATATTTGCAATGACATTTAGAGATTATAGTTGCTTGTTCCATGCTTGATTAGCTATGAGTTATAATGGTTTAACTTGCGTGCCAACATGCTATTAGAATGATTTTGATGTGGTATGATGGGGTGGTATCCTCCTTTAAATGAATTGAGTGACTCGACTTGGCACATGTTCACGCATGTAGTTGAATCAAATCAACATAGCCTTCACGATATTTATGTTCATGGTGGATTATATCCTACTGATGCTTGTACTCGGTGTGAATTAATTTTAATGCATGTTTACGACTGTTGTCGCTCTCTCAGTTGGTCGCTTCCCAGTCTTTTGCTAGACTTCACCTGTACTAAGCGGGAATACTGCTTGTGCATCCAAACTCCTTAAACCCCAAAGTTATTCCATATGAGTCCACTATACCTACCTATATGAGGTATTTACCTTCCGTTCCAAGTAAATTTGTATGTGCCAAACTCTAAACCTGCAAATAAACATTCTGTTTTCCATGCTCGAATAGCTCATATGTCAACTAGAGCTGCCCTTATCTTCCGTGTTAGGTGGGTTATTCTCAAGAGGAGTGCACTCCGCTCCTCATTCACGAGAAAATGGCTGGTATCCGGGATGCCCAGTCCCATGCTTTATGCAAACTAAATCAAAATAACTGCAAACAAAACTCCCCTTGGGACCCGTTGAACGTTGGAGGCACTCGTTGTTTCGAGCAAGCCATGGATTGATGCTTGTGGAGGAAGGGGAGTATAAACTTTACCATTCTGTTTGGGAACCGCCTATAATCTGTTTAGCATGGAAGATATCGTCGTCTTTTAGTTGTTATGTTGACAATGAAAGTATGCCGCTCAAAATATAATTTATCTCTATTTCAAAACCGAGCTCTGGCACCTCTACAAATCCCTGCTTCCCTCTGCGAAGGGCCTATCTATTTACTTTTATGTTGAGTCATCACCCTTCTTATTAAAAAGCACCCACTGGAGAGCACACTGTCGTTTGCATTCATTATTATTGGTTTATATTCGGTATGACTTGACTGGATCTCTTTAACCATGAATTACAATGTTTGGTCAGTCCTTGATCTTTAAAGGTGCTATGCATTTATGTTTTGCGGTCTCGGAAAGGGCTAGGGAGATACCATTTTGTTATATCATGTTATGATTATTTTGAGAAAGTGTTGTCACCCGAGTTTCATTATTATGGCTCGCTAGCTGATTATGCTATTGATATGAGTAATTGTGAGACCTACGTGTCATTGTGAATATGGTTAGTTCATAATAATGTCTACGACTGGAATGCTGGCTTTTCATGTTTACAACAACAAGAGCAAACAGAGTTTGTAAAAGTTTTTCTTTTTCTCTTTCAGTTTGTCAACTGAATTGCTTGAGGACTAGCAAGGGTTTAAGCTTGGGGGAGTTGATACGTCTCCGTCGTATCTACTTTTCCAAACACTTTTGCCCTTGTTTTGGACTCTAACTTGTATGATTTGAATGGAACTAACCCGGACTGACGCTGTTTTCAGCAGAACTGCCATGGTGTTGTTTTTTGTGTAGAAAATAAAATTTCTCGGAATGTCCTGAAATTCCACGGAACACCTTAGAAAAAATAAAGAGAAATCCTCGCAAAAGATGAAGACCAGGGGGCCCACACCCTGCTCACGAGGGTGGGTGCCCCCCCCCCCCCGGGCGCGCCCCCTACCTTGTGGGCCCCCTGGTGGCCCTCCGGCGCCAACTCCAACTCCATATATTGGCTTTCGGGGAGAAAAAAATCAGAGAGAAGAAATCATCACGTTTTACGATACGGAGCCGCCGCCAACCCTAATCTCTCTCGGGAGGGCTGATCTGGAGTCTGATCGGGGCTCCGGAGAGGGGGATTCGTCGCCATCGTCATCATCAACCATCCTCCATCACCAATTTCGTGATGCTCACCGCCGTGCGTGAGTAATTGCATCATAGGCTTGCTTGACGGTGATGGGTTGGATGAGATTTATCATGTAATCGAGTTAGTTTTGTTAGGGTTTGATCCCTAGTATCCATTATGTTCTGAGATTGATGTTGCTATGACTTTGCTATGCTTAATGCTTGTCACTAGGGCCCGAGTGCCATGATTTCAGATCTGAACCTATTATGTTTTCATGAATATATGTGTGTTCTAGATCCTATCTTGCAAGTCTATAGTCACCTACTATGTGTTATGATCCGGCAACCCCGAAGTGACAATAATCGGGACCACTCTCGGTGATGACCATAGTTTGAGGAGTTCATGTATTCACTATGTGATAATGCTTTGTTCCGGTTCTCTATTAAAAGGAGGCCTTAATATCCCTTAGTCTCCAATAGCAACCCGCTGCCATGGGAGGGTAGGACAAAAGATGTCATGCAAGTTCTTTTCCATAAGCATGTATGACTATATACGGAATACATGCCTACATTACATTGATGAACTGGAGCTAGTTCTGTGTCACCCTATGTTATGACTGCTACATGATGAACCACATCCGGCATAATTATCCATCGCTAATCCGGTGCCTACGAGTTTTCCATATACTGGTTTACGCTTATTTACTTTTTCGTTGCTGCTGTTACAATCACTACAAAATACCAAAAACATTGCTTTTACTGTCTTTACTTTTATTACTGTTACCACCACTATCATATTACTTTTCTATTAAACACTTTGCTGCAGATACTAAGTTTCCAGGTGTGGTTGAATTGACAACTCAGCTGCTAATACTTGAGAATATTCTTTGGCTCCCCTTGTGTCGAATCAATAAATTTGGGTTGAATACTCTACCCTCGAAAACTGTTGCGATCCCCTATACTTGTGGGTTATCATCATCGCCGGCAACAATCCAGCGTGCTGATGTGGCGCCGTCATTAGGGGCTAATGACCCAGCTAATTAACCCTCTCTAACACTGACAGCTGGGTCCCATTTCCTATCTAAACACAGTTTATTTTCTATTAATGTTTAACTAACCCCAGTGGGCCCACGCGTCAGCTTTGACCAAGCTGACGTGGCCGTTGACTAGGCCCACACGTCAGGGACTCTAGCCAGCACCGTGACACTGACCAGTGGGACCCATTGGTCAGGTTTGACCCGGGGCAGCCCTGTTGACCTGCTGAGGTCAGCATGACCTAATGCTGACATAGTAAACATTTTCTGGAATTAAAATAAATCAGAAATGATTTATAAATTTTAGAAATTGATCTAAACTTCTAAAAATCATAGAAATTCAACCGTAACTCCAAATTAAGTAATTTATATATGAAAAATGATCAGGAAAATCCAATCTATCCATCTGTACTCGTTTAGTGCATGATAAATCAAATTAACCTTGCTGTTTAGTGAAAAGCATGATAAGGCACTATTTAAATTCATAAATTGAGCTTGGGATTGAACCTTTGGTTCAAAATGACCCAAACCCATCTGGTTGTAGTTGCATTAGGCCAACATACTCATATTGCCATGTCATGATCATGCATCATATTGTGCATTGCATTGATTGTGTTTCCTTCTGAGTTGCCGGTGTTTGTCCCCTCTCAGTAGACGACATACCGATGATGAGTTTGATGACACTGATGAAGAACTATACTATCTTCAGAAGTGCCAGGCAAGCAAAACCCCCTTGTTCATTCTGATACAATCCCACTCTCTTGCTCCTGCTCTCTTTTACTGCATTAGGACAGCAACGACTCATGTGTTACTTGTTGCGGTAGTTGAACCCCTTTCCCTGTGCATGACCTGTCATTGCCACAGTAAATAGATGAAACCCACTAGCATGAGTAGGATTTGTTTGAGACCTGATGTGCCTACTCATTCATGCTTGTTTGTCATGCCTGCTACTGCTTAGAGTTGAGTCTGGTCTGATTCATCGGGGATGATTTGGAAGGTTGTGAACATATCGTACTGTGTGTGAGCTAAGTGTGTGAACACGATTTGGTAAAGGAAGCGGTGAGAGGCCAAGTAGGAGTACATGGTAGGTTGTCTCATTGAAGTCGTCCTCAGGAACTGAGTTCTGAGTTTGTGATCCATGAAACAGCTACTACCATGCATCGGGCCCTGAAATGTGACCCCGCTCGACTTCTTAACCACCCTAGTCCTCTGTCCAGGAGTTGGACGTAGTTTCTGGTGTTCGTAGTATGCTGGAGGCCATGCGCAGCACTGACCCGAGGGGTGGGCTGTGATGTGGTAGGCACGTTGCACAATGTACCGGGCGCCCGTTTGGTGTCTCAGGAACCCTGCACACATCGTTTGGGGCCGTATGTGGAAACTTTGGCCGGACTCCCTACGGATGGAACCTGAATAGGTGATAAACCTGGACTAGAGACTTGAGTGTTTAGGTAGGTCGTGGTCTACACCCACGTCGGCTTTTGCTTGAAGTCTGCCGAGCACATGTCGTGTGTAGACGCTAAGTGGTGGAAACATGTGTGAAGAAGTACACCCCTACAGGGTTATAAATAATCTATTCGAATAGTCGTGTCCACGGTAAAGGACTTCTGGGTTGCCTATAACAGTTCATAGACAAGTGAAAGTGGATACTCTAAAATGCGCAAGATAAGCGTGAGTGCTATGGATGGCATTCTTGTAGGGAGACGAGAGCGGATCCATAGTGGTGTATTGATATGGTGAATATGTGGACTCATGTGCACCACCTCAAAGTGTTACTTGCAGTCATAGTTCAGGATAGCCACCGAGTCAAAGCTAGCTCGCTGCAGTTAAACCCCACCATCCCCTTTGTTGATAATGATGCATATGTAGTTAGTTCTGATGTAAGTCTTGATGGGTACATTTGTACTCACGTTTGCCTATTTTATGTTTTTGTAGAGAGACTTCAGTCTCACTGGTAGTTCTGTGTGGACTTCGACGTTTAGCTTGTTACCTCAGCTACGATCTTGTTCCCTCGGCATGATCTGGTAGATAGTCAGGCTTCTCAGCCTTTTTCATTTGTAGATGTCTGTACTCAGACATGTTAAGCTTCCGCATGTGCTTTGACTTGTATGCTCTGAATGTTGGGTCATGAGACCCATGTTTGTAATATCTCGCTCCTCGGAGCCTATTGGATAAACTACTTGAGTTGTAGAGTCATGTTGCGATGCCATGTTGTATTTGCACATATCGAGCATATTGTGTGTATGTTATTGAAATGCTTGGTATGTGTGGGATCTGACTATCTAGTTGTTTATCCTTGGTAGCTTCTCTTACCGGGAAATGTCTCCTAGTGCTTCCACTGAGCCATGGTAGCTTGCTACTGCTCCGGAACACTTAGGCTAGCCGGCATGTGTCCTTCTTTGTTCATGTGTCTGTCCCTTCGGGGAAATGTCACGCGATGTCTACCGGAGTCCTGTTAGCCTGCTACGATTCTCTGGAGTCCTGGTAGCCCAGCTACTATAGCCAGGATTCACTCGCTGATGACCGACATGTTCGATGTTGGGTCATGTATGCCTGTCCCTGTCAGTTAGTTCCACTTTGGGTTCACGACTAGCCATGTCAGCCCGGGCTCCTTGTCATATTGATGCTTGCAACACTATCATATACGTGTGCCAAAAGGCGCAAACGGTCCCGGGCCTGGTAAGGCGACACCCATGGGAATACCGTGCGTGAGACCGCAAAGTGATATGAGGTGTTACATGCTAGATCGGTGTGGCATTGAGTCGGGGTCCTGACAGATAGTTTTTGAGAACACAAAATCATAGCAGTACAGAGACGTACAAATCCTAGGCGGGCTAGTTTGGCCTAGTGCGTTTCAGTGATATGACGTGCTACAGTGCCGTCCAGTCTTGGCGTGTGGTAGCAGTATTGCGGGTATAGTAAGTTTTCTTGAAGAAGCGGAATTCAACGAAGTCATGATGGTTCCTTCATCCGACCAACTTACAGTTGGAAAGGTTGGGCCTGCGCTACCACCGGGGTGGACCAGGATAATTTTCTGCATGGCAGGTGGACCAGGATGGTCGACGTCCCACATGTCGGTGAATGAAAGTATTCTTTCCGATATCGAGGATGAAAGCTATTATCTCCACTGTTACGACGGAGGAGTGTGAAACACGGCAACCTAGTGAACTTGGCACGGGCACAACTCCCTCCTTCCTCATGTACCATAGTGTTGACTATAAGGTTACAACTTTTTACCTTCTTTTTTTGACACAATAGTTTTTTATACCCCTTTTTTAGAATTAGTTTTTTATACCTTTTTTTGAGAATTAGTTTTTTTATACCTAGGAGCATGTGTAGAGACGGGCTCTTGCAGAGCCCACTCCTTGACTTTGTCAATGCCTCCCTCTCCTCCATATAAGCGGGCTTATAGCTTGGTATTGTACTACCTACTTGCTATGAATGCAGGCAGCTGGCGTCTGAGGGGGAGCGCGCGCGGGACGGGGGGGTGGTGGGCCAGGGCAGTCAGAAGCGGGCTTGGAAGCGGTCCGGACTCCAGCATGGCCCGCCTCACATTATCACCATATTTCTTGGAGTCCATGTGCGGCGGGCGAGCGATCTCTTCTCCCTCCCCCATCTCTCTCTTCTCAGCCGACGCCCGCCGGGCGACTAGATTTTGCCTATCGATGGTTTATTCAATTGCAGTCCCACATGTTGGTGAAAATGCAAGATAACACATGTCCCCTTTAGTGAGTGGCGTGCGAGCCGGACTGTGGGGGGTGCCACGCGAACATGATAGGCGTGCTTTAAGTGTGCCGCCTTTTCCATTTGAAATTGCAAAGCGTAACATTTTCGTGCGATCGATCGATAGAATCTAGAAAAAATGACGAGGGCGGGGCTTTCCCGCATGTTAGGGGGCTAGTTTTAGTGGTATGACGTGCCATAGTTCAAACAAAGCAAAATTCAAATGAACCGGATGAAACTCGTTACATTTGGAAACTTTTCCTACAAACTGGACGAAATTCATTACATATTTCGCAGAAACCGTACTAAAACCTACTTTGAACCTAATCTAAATGATCGCCGGCGCCCGAACACCATGTCTGACCATGAGCCCCGAGAACTGACACTCCAGCTCTTGCATTTGCCTCCTCCTCATCCGCCTCGGCTTTGTCCAGCTCTGCCTCGATAACCTCCTCCTTCGGAGCACATGGTTCTGAAGATTTCCGCCTCCACGTCACCGTCAAGCGGCTAATCAGCCACTGATGTTTACCACACCAAGCTTGGCTTCGACTGAGTGGAGGAGCGGTGGCCTTCCTAGGACCAGAGCGGCGGCGATCTACCATGTACTCATCTTCCTCGCTGCCGGTTATGCCCACGCACGTGCGTCGGCTTTGTGGTCGTGGTGGCGGAGGGCGGCCGGGGGGAGCCGGCGATGTCCTTAGTCTGCTCCTATGATAGTACATCCAAGAGAGCTTTGGAGTGCGCCCGGAGCGGAGCCGTCGATGTCCTTCGTCTACTCCTGCAACTGTACGTCCAAGCGAGCTTTGGAGTGCCAGGAGGTCATGGTTGAAGTGGTACTCACAGAAGGAAGGGACCGGAGGAGAATGGCTATGGGTCTTTGGCTATGGTTGGGAGCTGGGGCTGAAGTTAATATAGCGGGCAAATGGAAATGAGTCGCGGCAGACGGATGCACGGCTGGCGTCGAAGTAGGTTCGTTAGTATCCACGTGTTATTAATGTGAGTGGTGGACGGACAGATGGCCGTGGTGTCCTTAACGCGAAGCATTCGCTTGCACCGGGATGCCGCGCTGCTGCAATGCCGGCGCCAGTGAGAGGTCGCATCGGGCGTGAATGCGGCATTGATGTTCTGGATCCACGATGACTGTTTTAGACGGGAAGTGCGCGCTAGTGATGGGGTTTCGGTAGGCCAGGGCGGTCGGATGCTGGCGTGTTGGTATAATGTGAACTCATGGATGACGAGCCTTTGAAGCATATGCGGCACGTATAGACAACCAGGCGTCCATGCAACCGCTCTTGTTGCCAGCTAGCTTTCGATGACCACCATTAGACACCACACAACCATGCATAACGTACGAATAATGGACGAATCGATCAAACACACACTCGTGTGAAGTGGAACTATGATCGGCCGCTCACAATACATATATCGATACCATAGTACCCTCTCTAGCTCGGTTGTTTTATAGATAGTCTTTGTGATGGATGATATACATGAGCAATGCGCCGAGTCACGTCGTCGCGTCATCTGCAGAGCCATGGCTAATGTCGAGCAGCTCGGGGCCCAAGCACGAATATGACATTGGTGTTGAGCCAGGTGAATACATGCTCGGTGTTCACGGAGGCGTATAGATAGATAGATACAGAACACTAGCTAATGTCGCACATGCGAACTATTTGACTGGTCAACCTGACAAATACGGAGCTATACACTGAGCCTGTGACCATATAATCACCATATCTTGTATAGAATGATCAAAGTGAGCTATCAAGACAAGTTCAATGACCGCCGCCAATGCATTTTACTTGGTAATAAATCACCAGAATTGAAGGGGAATCAAAATTTCCTTCGTCTTCCGTCCTTGAGCTCTTGACAAACCAATGCACTATATACGGTTGTCTGGCCACTCTGCCCGAGAGCTCTCACCAAGCATCGTTCATGCCACCACGCCGCACACTAACCAGTAAGCAAGCGATGGCCTCCCGCCGCGCCGAGTTCCTCGCTGCCCATGACCACGCACAAAATGGTAGGGAAGCGATGGCATCCTGCCGTGCCAAGTTCATCGCCGCTCGCGACCTCACAACTAGGTGGGTGGACTTTGAAGCTGCCAAGGCCGAATGGGCGGTAGAGCAAGAGGCGGCCAAAGCTGCACAGAGGGAGCGGAAAAGGCAAAAGGCACTCAAGAAAAGAGAGGCCCGCCGCCATAAGAAAGAAGAGGACGCACGCGCTGCTGTGGAGAGCTTGGTGGAGATCCAAGCACGATGGGGTGTCGCCGACAAAGCCGGGAAGGAGAACGACGGTGTCTGGCCAGCATGTAAGAAGTAGTAGGACTAGTAGTGTGTGTGTGTGTGTGTGTGTGTGTCTCCTGTATGTTTATTCAATTAATTACGAGCATGTACTAGTACTAGTTACTTCTGTAGTTTTTAGAGCAAATTACAAGTACATTATCCTAGACTCAATGGAAAAATTCCTATCCTATGCATCAAATGGCATCTCTTTCTCTATAGGAATTGAGATGCATGTCATCTCACTTCCTATGATTTTCATATTCCTAAAAAATTCCTATCATATGAACCAAAGGAGACCTCTGCTGGAGTATAGTACTACTGTAGCTAGCAGTACTGCTGGTACAGTAGTTTTCTTCAAGAAGTGAATTCAACAAAGTCTGAGCAACTTCATAGTGGGAAAGGTTGGGCCTGTGATTTTAGGGCTCATTAGTCATTATTACTGTGGCGCGACGACCGGGGTGACTCTCCCTTGGAGTTCTACGTGCATGGCAAGTGTACCAGGATGGTCGACATCCCACATGTTGGCGAACGGAAGTATTCTTTCCGATATCGAGGAGCAAGGAAACCGTGTGGTATAGTATCACTGCTGATTTATATATTTTTTATGACAGCTAGCGTTTCAACTCTTATGACGAAGGAGTGCCAAACACGGCACGTGCTGGATGTCCTACATATCACAGGAAGGAGTGGGACAGGAACAGCGTGGTAGAGCATCTCCACTTCTTCCACTTCTAGGTCAGAGACCACACGTAGTACTAGTGGTATGAACGATACAAAGTGCGACCCGGAGAGAAAGACACGTCTAGTTGGAAGGTCTCGGGCAAAACTACTCAATTATTGCACTCAGTTTCCTAAGAAATTGTGGTAAAAACGTTACTTGCAATGCATGCATGCATGACCAATATAAATGACCAATAAAAAACTAGTACATGCACGCAACGTTTTAATGGACATTGTAGTCTCAACATGGGATGGGGAGCTCTAAATTTGAATTTGAAACTTATAAAACGAAAATTTTCAAAACAAATGAACTGGAAGAGAGGGAGTATACCATAGGACATCCCATATGAAACAAGTCCCCTGGTTTGTCACCGCGATGATGCGGTTAGAAAGTAGCACAACATCTTCGTACTTGTACGGGAACAAATCGGCCGCAGACAGCATGGTCCCCCTTTGACCGCATGTGTAGGGTTCGTGAAAGCAATCGCGATGTCGAACACCGCGATGAGAGTGTAATTTTTGTAGGCGGACAACCTTATCGGGGCTTCCGGGGTTGCTATCTGCTTCAATCTCACCGTGTTTCCATCGTACCAATTCAGGCGATGGCCTGTTGCATGGTTGATCCCAATGTTGGACAAATGTTCTATAGGAATGGTGTCACCATTGTAAATGTCGTGGAAATTGATGTTGGTACCCTCCTGTACATATGCAAGTCAATCTCCACTGGCACCAAGCCTAACCTGTGAAATAGTGGGCAGCGGGGGAATTAGGAAATGGACATGGAAGTAGTCTTCAGAATGCATTTACTACATGATCAAATTCATCACTTACCTACTCATTGGACAAAATTCGAGTGCCCCTCAACGTCGGCATCTCATGGGGCGTCAACTTGCAACTGCGGCCACGCCATGCTGGAATGACCCCCAAGGAAACATCCTCGTGCGTTGCACGTAACTTCAAGATGGATTTGTATGAGTAGTTTATCTTGTGAGAGAAAAGGAAGAACGAGGGAAGGCCTTATTTGCAAATGTGGAGAGGGGTGTGGGTATCTTTTTGAAAAATTGCCATAGTTTCCTTCCTATCCGTCAGATATAATCCGATGGTCTATATTGCAGGAAGGGCGGGCACACCATCATCATCAACTCTGTTTTCTATCAGAGTAGAAATAAAAAAAGAGCAGTAGAAGTAGTATAATAAAAGTAGAGATAGAGATTAGGGAGCTGGCGGGCGGTTTGTTGTACGACACGTTCGCGTCCATCCACTAGCCCGGAATTAAAGCACGCACGACATTTACAACGTTTGGGATCAATTGTTTTTCGGGTGCATGGACCAAGGCGGACTAGAGGACCTGGTCGTCCTTTCTCGAGCACACCTTCGACAAGTACGTGTGTGACATGCGTGCATGCAAACCTTGCGTGACCAAACCATGCAAAGCAGAGTGATAGGCTGTTGAACTGCAGCCTGCATGTTGTAGCCATGTCATCCATACGCAACCTAAAGGCCAATTCATACTCCGCTAGACTATAATATACAACTATGCATTGTTTGGCACGAAGATTCCTTGGAGCTCATGCTGCAACAGGCGTACTCCATAGCCCGCTTCCCTTCTCCTTCCTCTTCCACAGCCCGTGCACGTCAGCAGGAAGCGACCGGTCAACCCTTATATAGGAGTGCTAGCACAAAAAGATGCATGCATGACCACTAAAATTTCCTTTCTCTTGTCTCTATGAAATAAATGTGTCGTGAAACTCAAAGCCCTTTAAGTCTGAGTATAATGGAAATCATAGCCCTCCTCCGGCTCTGCTTCGCCCGCGTTGTTTTCCACCTGTTCCAGCTCCGACTTCGTTGTTCTCCTCCTCCATCTCCGCGTGCTGCTCCGCCCCCAATGCCTCCTCGTTCGGCTTCGGACTTTGGAGGCAGGCCGGCTGCGATCCGGGCTTTGTGCCGCCTACAGTTTAAAGCGCCGCTCTAGCGGGAGTATGGCATATGTCATTACCTTTGGCCGGGCCATGGCTATCGGGTGATGGCGACCAGACAAGAGGCGGCGGTAGGGGAATGAATGCAGCTACTGTTTGGGTTCGTGGTCCGGCTTAAATAAATGTGCACCATCACATGTACCCGTGGGTGCACAAATTGTAACAGACGGTTCTGCTTAGGGGGCGTCACTTAACTCATATGTGTGTGAGATTCTGAGAGACAGAGTGCGTGTGTGCGACTCTACTCTTCGTACATGTAGTTGCATCGGTATATAAGTATAATGGTATTACACTTTAGCTACTGATTTATGTGGCCATGTTATCGTGGTTGTGTAAAAAAAATGTCACTTCCTGCTCATGATTTGCGTTATATAATTATGAGAAGTTTGCTAACTACTAAAGTAAAGTGGAATTTCTCCATGTTATACAAGTAAATTAAGGTGTTTGTTTATCATACGGGTAAGATTGGAGGAAGGGTGCTAGGAACAAATGCTCCGCCTAGAGCATGTGTGTGTGTAAGATGGAGTCTTTGTGTGTGGGGGGGTGGCGGTGGGCGTGGGTGCGTGTGTGTGTGTGTGTGTGAAGCGGAGTCTTCGGTGGCGAAAGTAATTTAAGTGTGTGTGGATTCATCATAGAGAGGTGATGTGTATGGCAGAGGCCACCAATGAGGGGGGTGTGAGAGAGAAGATGCCTGTAGAGAGGGAAAAGAAAGCGTGTGCGCGTGAGAGGAGTTGACATTGAGAGAACGTGTTTGTTTGAGAAACACCAAGGAAGACTACTATATATCTGTCGGCGTCCTGGACTTAGGGGTATCCAGTCCTGCCTGCCTGCGGCCCACCACGTGGCTCCATCAACGGCCTGGCACGGCCCAGCTTCAACAACAACACATCAAGACCCTCATGAGGGGCCAAGCCTCGCGAGGCCGATGACGCCGAGACCCCCGAAGGAGTTGGCCTCCTCAGGAGGGCTCCTGAGGGGCGGAGTGATCTATGCATCTACCTCATGCGGTTCAGCTGACGTGAGCCATGACGACCAAGGCCAGGCGGACGCCAGGCGGGCGCAGAGCGTAGGTTTCCTCTTCGGGGCAAGGAAGGCAAGCCACAGGTGTGGATTCCCAAGGAATCGGCCAAAGGCTTCCATTCTGGTGCAACAAGACCAAGACCGCCAGGACGGCAGGACGGAGGTCATCACCGAGCCCACCGCAGCGTCATGGCCAGAGGCTTTTTGCAGGTGAAGACTACTTTTGTCAGGATAGACTGTACTGCTTGTCCCCTTACAAATCCTGCCGTTGTGGAATCCCTTCCCGCTCATATTTGGGAGGAGGACCAGGGCACTATATATAGGGCTTAGCCACCACCATAGAGGGGGATCGATTCCCTCGAAAGCAACACACCAGCTCAAGAAAACCTCACCTCCTAAGGCTTGTTCGTCCCTGTACAAGTTCATCCATAGCCCCTCGAGGCAATCCACCACACCACACTAGAGTAGGGTATTACACCACAACGGTGGCCTGAACTAGTATAAATCTCTGTGTCTTTGTGTCTCTGTGAGCTCTTCACGCTAGGCTAGGGAGGATCGCAAGCGGGCAGGCTGGGCAGGTTGAGATCTCCGCACGCACCCCAGTGTTCAAACCTCTCACGGGTAACCGGATCCTGAAATCAGACATTTGGCGCATGATAACCCACAAGTGTAGGGGATAATTGTAACCTCTTTCGATAAGTAAGAGTGCCGAACCCAACGAGGAGCTAAAGGTAGAACAAATACCCTCTCAAGTCCTATCTTCCACTGATACGACTCTACGCATGCTTAGTGTTTGCTTTACCTACAACAAGTGTAACTAGAAGTACTTTGCAGGTGTTGTTGGATAGGTTTGCAAGATAATAAAGAGCACGTAAATATAAACTAGGGGCTTTTTAGATAAAGAAGCGATAAATTAAATATAGCAAGTGTGGAAAAGTGGTGGTAGGAGTTGTGAAATTGTCCCTAAGCAATTGACTACTTTACTAGACTGGTAATCACTATTGCAATTCTATTTGATGGAGACGCATAAGCTAACATTTCTCTTCTTGGATCATATGCACTTATGATTGGAACTCTATCAAGCATACGCAACTACTAAATCATTAAGGTAAAACCCAACCATAGCATTAAAGTATCAAGTCCCCTTTATCCCATACGCAAACAACCTACTTACTTGGGTCTGTGCTTCTGTCACTCACGCCACCCACCATAAGCAAATCATGAACATATTGCAAACCCTACAGCGGGAATCCCTCACGCTTGCGCGACACGGAGGGCACAATAGGACAGCACCAATAATAAAACATGCAATTCAAACCAATCATAGCAATTCATCAATCACCGATAGGACAACAGAAATCTACTCAGACATCATAGGATGGCCACACATCATTGGATAATAATATGAAGCATAAAGCACCATGTTCAAGTAGAGGGTACATCGTGTTGCGGGAGAGTGGACTGCTGAATATAGATGGGGGAAGGTGATGGAGATGTTGGTGAAGATGATGGAGGTGTTGGTGTAGATCGCGGTGATGATGATGGCCCCGACGGTGTTCCGGCGCCACCGGAAGCAAGGGGGAGAGAGCCCCCTTCTTCTTCTTCTTGCTTGACCTTCTCCCTAGATGGGAGAAGGGTTTCCCCTCTGACCCTTGGATCCCATGGTGTGGGATGGGCGAGAGCCCCTCCGAGATTGGATCTGTCTCTCTATCTCTCTCTGTTTTTGCGTTCTTAGATTCTGCCGTTCCACCATTTTCTTTTATATCCGGAGATCCGTAACTCCAATTGGGTTGAATCTTTTGCCCAGATTTTTCTCATAAAATTAGCTTTCTTGCGGAAAAAGAAGAGCGCCAACCACCTTACGGGGTTATGTGGAGAAGACAAAAGAGGAGAAAGTCTCACATCGATGCGGCTAATCAACGGGCTATGGAGATGCCTATCAATTGATGTCAATGCGAGGAGTAAGGATTTCCATGCAACGGATGCACTAAGAGCTATAAGTGTATGAAAGCTCAACAAAAGAAAGTAAGTGGGTGTGCATCCACCTTGCTTGCTCATGAAGACCTAGGGCATTTTGAGGAAGCCCATCATCGGAATATACAAGCCAAGTTCTATAATGAAAATTCCCACTAGTATGTGAAAGTGATAACTCGAGAGACTCTCTATATGAAGAACATGGTGCTATTTTGAAGCACAAGTGTGGTAAAAGGATAGTAACATTGCCCCTTCTCTCTTTTTCTCTCATTTTTTTATTTCCCTTTATTATTATTATTTTTTTATTTTATTGGTGTGCTTCTTTGGCCTCTATTTTTTATTTGGGCTTCTTTGGCCTCTTTTATTTTTCATAAAGTCCGGAGTCTCATCCCGACTTGTGGGGGGATCATAGTCTCCATCATCCTTTCCTCACTGGGGCAATGCTCTAATAATGATGATCATCACACTTTTATTTACTTACAACTCATGTTACAACTCGATATCTGGAACAAAGATATGACTCTATATGAATGCCTCCGGCGGTGTGCCGGGATGTGCAATGATCTAGCATAGCAATGACATAAAAACGGACAAGCCATGAAAACATCACGCTAGCTATCTTACGATCATGCAAAGCAATATGACAATGAATGAGCATGTCATGTATATGATGATGGTGGTGGCTGCATGGCAATATATCTCGGAATGGCTATGGAAATGCCATGATAATTAGGTATGGTGGCTGTTTTGAGGAAGATATATGGAGGCTTATGTGTGATAGAGTGTATCGTATCATGGGGTTTGGATGCATCGGCGAATTTTGCACCAACTCTCAAGGTGAGAAAGGGCAATGCACGGTACCGAAGAGGCTAGCAATGATGGGAGGGTGAGAGTGCGTATAATCCATGGACTCAACATTAGTCATAAAGAACTCATATACTTATTGCAAAAATCTACAAGCCATTGAGAACTAAGTACTACGCACATGATCCTAGGGGGATAGATTGGTAGGAAAAGACCATCGCTCGTCCCCAACCGCCACTCATAAGGAAGACAATTAATAAATAAAATTGTGCTCCAACTTCATCACAAAGCGGTTCACCATATGTGCATGCTACGGGAATCACGAACCTCAACACAAGTATTTCTACTAATCAACAGTCGCCCACTATCATGACTCTAATATCACCACCTTTATATCCCAAAACTATTGCAAGGAATCAAACATATCATATTCAGCGATCTATAAGTTTATGTAGGATTTTATGACTAACCATGTGAATGACCAATTCCTGTCATCTCTCTAAATAGATATAAGTGAAGCAAGAGAGTTTAATTCTTTCTATAAAAGATATGCCCATGCTCTAACAAATATAAGTGAAGCAAAAGAGCATTCTACAAATGGCGGTTTTCTATATGAAGAGAAACAAGCAATCCAAACTTCAAATGATATAAGTGAAGCACATGAAGCATTCTATAAAGCCATACTCAAAATATATAAGTGAAGTGCAATGAGAATTCTATAAATCAACCATGGACTATCTTATACCTGCATGGTGCATAAAAGAAAAGTGAAAACTAAATGCAAAAGACGCTCCAAGATTTGCACATATCGCATGAACGAAACGAATCCGAAAACATACCGATACTTGTTGAAGAAAGAGGGGATGCCTTCCGGGGCATCCCCAAGCTTAGACGCTTGAGTCTCCTTGAATATTTACTTGGGGTGCCTTGGGAATCACCAACCTTGAGCTCTTTCCTCTCTTCCTTTTCCTCATATCGAGACCTCCTCGATCAAACACTTCATCCACACAAAACTTCAACAGAAAACTTAATAAGATCCGTTAGTATAATAAAGCAAATCACTACTCTAGGTACTGTTGCAAACCAATTCATATTTCGTTTTTGAATTGTGTCTACTGTAATATTACTTTTTCATGGCTTAATCCACTAATAGAAATTGATAGTTTCATCTAAAATAGGCAAACTATGCATCAAAAACAGAATCTGTCAAAAACAAAGTAGTCTGTAGCAATCTGAACATTCACCATACTTATGTTACCCCAAAAAATCTACCAAAATTAGGAAAAATAAAAAATATGTATATAAAGACAGTTCATAAATAATCAGAACCAATTGACGTTCCAGTCAAAAACGTAAAATCACGCACTACAGCCAAAGTTTCTGTCCTGCACCGTACAAATCAACAAGCATTGTAAACATCCTAAAGGAAAACCTTATCACATTATTTTTATAATACAATGGAATTGTACAAGGGGATAATTATTTTTGTTGAAAAGTTTCTATAATCAAGATTCACAAAGTTTTCGTGAGCATGAACAAAGTTCAAGGAGCTCTCCCACTTCAACAATGCTTGTCTTTCTCACTTTCACTTTCCTTTTTGAAAAGATTTGGGTTCCCCTCTTTATTTTTTTGTTTTTAAACTATATAAAAGCACTCAACAGAAATAAATGACTCTCTAAAACTTCCGGGTTGTCTCCTTGGTAGCGTTTTCTTTAAAGCCATTAAGCTAGGCATATAGTGCTCAAGTAATGAATCCACCCGGATCCCAAGGTATATCAAAGCCAATTTTAATTAACAATGATTTGTAATTTAGTAGTGAGCACAAAGTAACATATATCATGTAACAACGATGTTTAATTCTCTTCCTATGCATCAGCATGTCATAAATGAACAATTCATGCACACCAAGTAAAAGCCCATGCATAGTATAAGCAGTTTCTTGCAATTGTATCAAATTGGAAACATAGAGAGGTGGAGATATAGTTCCTCTCTCATAATAATTGCAAGTAGGAGCAGCAAGCACATGCATATTATATGTATCAAAATTATCATGTGCAATGGTAAAAGGCAACCCATCAATATAATCCTTAATAAGCACAAACTTCTTCGATATAGTGTAGTTTGGAGAATTCAAAAAGATAATAGGACTGTCATGTGTGGGTGCAATAGCAACAATTTCATGTTTAACATAAGGAACTATAACAAGTTCATCTCCATAAGCATAATTCATATTGGCATCTTGGCCACAAGCATAGCAAGCATCATCAAAAAGGGATATTCCAAGAGAATCAACTGGATCATAACAATTACCATAGCAATCATCCTTCGGTAAGCATGAAGGGAAATTAAACAATGTATGAGTTGAAGAGTTACTCTCATTAGAAGGTGGGCACGGGTAGCTAATCCGCTCTTCCTCCTTTTGTTCTTCGCTCTCCTCATAATCTTTTTCATCCAATGAGCTCACAGTTTCATCAATTTCTTCTTCCATAGCTTCCTGCAAAATATTAGTCTCTTCTTGGACAGCGGAGGAGTCCTCAGTATATGGTTTAACATAGCCATTAAAAGCATAATTATCATAACAATATTCAAGTATGGCAAAATTTTCATGTTTGTAGAGAGTAGCATCATACTTTTTAATCAAAGAAGAATTTCATAAGCACCCTTAAAAGCAACAAATTCTACAATTTGTTGAACAACATAGTAATTATAAACACCCTTTCCATATGAATATACGATTCCATTATCACTAAACTCACATTGGTAGGGAAGGTGTTTCTTAGAGTTTTCAGAACAACAAGTAAACTCATATATTTCACATAAATTCCAAGCATAGCATTGCAAACAATAAATTTGATCCAGTAAAATTTCCCTTTTCAGATATACGGTGTCGCACATAACAAGCATGCTCATCTAAAGATTTGCCCTTAACTAAGCTAGTGGGGGTTTCAGCACGAGCACAAAGGGATCGAAGATGATCCAAGTAAAAAGCTTCAGGAGTGTGATAGATTTTGAGTGGTTCTTCAACCATTGGTTCAGTAGGTACAACTAATTTTTTTGGTATTTTGCATTTCCTACCCATAACAAAAGATAGAAAACAACTAAGAACAACAAATAAAAATTACTTCGTGATAAAGCAAACAAGCACACACGAGAATATTCACCCCACGCTATGACTCCCTGGCAACAGTGCCAGAAAAAGGTCTTGATAACCCACCAGTCTAGGGGATAATTGCAGCCTCTTTTGATAAGTAAGAGTGTCAAACCCAACGAGGAGCTAAAGGTAGAACAAATACCCTCTCATGTCCTATTTCCCACTAATACGACTCTACGCATGCTTAGTGTTTGCTTTACCTAGAACAAGTATGAAACTAGAAGTACTTTGTAGGTGTTGTTGGATAGGTTTGCAAGATAATAAAGAGCACATAAATATAAACTAGGGGCTGTTTAGATAAAGAAGCAATAAAGTAAATATAGCGAGTGTGGAAAAGTGGTGGTAGGAGTTGTGAAATTTTCCCTAAGCAATTGACTACTTTTCTAGACGGGTAAACACTATTGCAATTCTATTTGAGGGAGAGGCATAAGCTAACATACTTTCTTCTTGGATCATATGCACTTATGATTGGAACTCTAGCAAGCATCCTCAACTACTAAAGATCATTAAGGTAAAACCCAACCATAGCATTAAAGTATCAAGTCCCCTTTATCGCATACGCAAACAACCTACTTACTCAGGTATGTGCTTCTGTCACTCACGCCACCCACCATAAGCAAATCATGAACATATTGCAAACCCTACAGCAGGAATCCCTCATGCTTGCCCGACACGGAGGGCGAAATAGGACAGCACCAATAATAAAACATGCAATTCAAACCAATCATAGCAATTCAACAATCACCGATAGGACAACGGAAATCTACTCAGACATCATAGGATGGCAACACATCATTGGATAATACTATGAAGCATAAAGCACCATGTTAAGTAGACGGTACAGCGGGTTGCGGGAGAGTGGACTGCTGAATATAGATGGGGGAAGGTGATGGAGATGTTGGTGAAGATGATGGAGGTGTTGGTGTAGATCGCGGTGATGATGATGCACTACAAAAAAAATACACTTCCGTGATGATACGTGTTTGTCACAGTAGGTCGCGTTTTTTGTCATGCCTGTACATCCATGACGATTTTATCACAGAATCAAGATATTCATACCTGTGCTGTCATAGAAGTGTTCCATGACATTACCAAAATTATCATCACGGAAGTGTCCACTTCCATGACGATAAATCGCGCGTCATAGAAGTGCTTTCGTCAAGGGTGACTGACATGTGGCATCCACCGTAACGGAACACCGTTAAGCTATCGGGTCAGGTTTTGGATCCGATAACCCGTTAACAGCCATGACCAATGGGGATTTTCCACGTGTAAAATCATCATTGGCTGGAGGAAACACGTGTCAGCTCATCGTTGGGACATATGCCATCCACTCATTTGACAGAAGGCGCCTATGATACGTCAACACGTGGCACAGCCCAACAGAGGCCCATTCCTGTGAAAAGGTCGGACCGTTTTACTTGGTCAAAAGGTGGCGGGCCGGCCCATGGAAAGCCTGTTAACGGCATGTTCGCATATAGCCCATTTACAGCCCGCTAACCCAAGGCCCGTTATGCCCTATCCGAGTTAGGCCCAGTAGCGTCATTTGGGCCATCCAATATGATTCCACCCCGTTTTCACTTGTGGCCCATGTATGGCCCATGGCATCTTTCGGCCCATATGAGGCCCTATGTAACTCTTAGCCTATTAATGGCCCATGGTGAAACTGGCCCGCAATAAACAGTGTATCACTATACACCCACTAACGGCCCGTGGTGAAACTGGCCCGTAATGAACAGTGTATCACTTTATACCCATTAAGGGACCGTTATTCAGTTGGGCTGTTTCCAGCCCATGTTATCTTTCGGCCTTCTCAGAGCCCATTTATTCTTGGGCTCATTTCCAGCATTGGTTTACTTACAACCCATTACTATCATTTTCTGCTTGTGGGCCAAATTCAGCCCGTGGTTACAGTCGGCCCATTTGTGGTCCGTCAATACGTTGGGCCATTTTCATAGCATCATCAAATACAGCCTATTAATGATGGCCTGTTATGGTCGGCCCATGAACGGACGATTCCAACTCTAGCCCGTTTATGGCCATAATGCGGCCTGTTATTGGCCCATGTTTGGCCAATCGATCATACGGCCCATATAAGGCCCATTGATGATACGACCCGTAGAAGGCCCATTGTTTCTACGGCCCGTAGAAGGCCTACTGTTTCTACGGCCCGTAGAAGGCCCACTGTTTCTACGACCCGTAGGAGGCCCAGTGTCACTACAGTAAATATTAGCCCATGGTTATTGTGACCTAGTTTTAAAAAATAGGTAATTGCAGCCACTAGCAAACCGCGGAAAAAGAACGGCACTGACTATAAGCAAACAAATAAACAAGACAACAAGGAAATAAATAAGCAAGCAACTTATGCTAGGCTATCACGGCTATTACACATATTACATCCACTGGGCATCAAAGTTCGCCACCAGTGCAAATATAGGGAACAAAGCAGCATATAAACGTCGTAGCAAAACAAGTCCAGAACTGAAACCACTTCAGAAGAGTTGAAGAAACAATATCCTGGGTACCCATAATGCTGGCAAGATGCTTAGCAAGCTTATTAACTTTCTCTTGTTTGGCGCTTAAATCCTCCAGCGCTTGCTGTTGCATAAGAAAGTACGCATCTGAATTCTGCAGGGAATTCCTCAGTCCTTCTTCTTCTTGCCGCAGCACAGCTGACTGATGCCTTTCAGCTTGTAGCTAAGACTGAAGAAGCCGAAGTGATTCAGCAGCGAGTTCGAAGAGCTTCTGCCAGCGGTACTGGCCAGTAACTCGAACACTACATCAACGCAGGACTGTGGGGTTTTCTCACTGTCTACAAGATCGATTTCATCTCCTTTCTTGGAGACCAATAGGGTTGTCTCACTATATTGAACCTTATATGCATTACTTTCTCTACCATTGCATAGTGGGGTGCTCTTCTCCAATATTCTGTTTGCATACTACAAGAAAAACAAGCAGACACATCACAGGTTTAGCTTGTAGTATACGAAACTCATTTTGGTAAACTGGTTCAGTAGTAAGGTGGATAGGATAACAGCATGAAACAAACATATATCTATGTACTACGGTCACTGTATTGTCCATATCATTCTAGTTTATGTTCCCTAATCAAGATAGAGACACAGTTCAACTCATATATTATTAAGACACAGCAGCATAGACAGAATATAAGTGTGAGAAACTACACAGCATTGGCAGCACTTGTAATGTGCATCACATGAGAACATAACTATTTATACAACTTAAACTGAAATCAACATAGAGCAAGAAGTTAGAACAACAATCCAGTTAAAGAAATAGGTTTAAAACATACCTATTGCGCCATTGGAGTTTCAGTTGGATCCTTCAAATTCGAAAGTAGTTGGTATGAGTAAATACAGTGATGCAACAACAAAGGAGTATGGACCATAGCTACGGAATCTGACCTAAGAACAGTTGCTCTTCTTCTTTAAACATGGAGTTTGGGTTGGCTGTGGTGGTCTTCGTGCTTTGTGCACTGCAATAGCTTTACAAACTGCTCGTGTGGGGGTACTCTGTGGTGGACATGGTGCTTTGTCAACTACAAGTGGGTTACTATCCGCTGGGGTTGCAGTTAGATGGGTTGTAGCTGGTTCTCTGCCCAACGGTGTAAGTGTGCAATCTAGAAGAGTCTCGATTATGTGTGGTGGGGCTAGTTTGTGGGCCAGTACAACCATGGTTCTATCTGCATCGATGGGTAGCACTGTCTTTAGTGAAGAACGGGTTTTTGCTCCCTTAGATACTTCCATCACCCCTCCAATTCAAATGGCTGATAAACAAGAAAAGAAATTAAACGTACAGACATTGTATGATAGACAGATGTGGTAATTCACATATATGTTGTCTAACCAAACAGGACAGCATGACACAATTTCACATATATGATGCCGAACTAAACAGGATAGCATGACACAGTTTCAGATATATGATGGATAACTTAACAGGATATAATGGCATAATTCAACATATGATGAGTACCTAAACAGGATGACATGACAAAACTATATGATGTCTTTCTAAAATAGGTTGGGATGAAATAATTCACATACATGTTGTCTAAGTATACAGGATGGCATGATATAATTGACATAATTGATTCATATACTAAGCAGCTGGCACTCGCATGTATGATCTCTAAACTAAGCAGATAGAATTCAATATTGTGCATATGATGTCTAAACTAAGCAATGCAAGACACCATATGCATCATATGAGAAATATAAACATTGCAACTTAGAGCACACACCTCAGGTGGGATATAGGACTGGTCATCTGTCTCTGAATCCCCCTCTGAGGAGCTCCCTGTAACCATCGAGATATATGCTTCAACAGGTACCATTCCCTGCTCTGAAGACCTTGTTTTCACTCCAAATTTTTCCATAACCGGCTCAAATGGCTGATACACATGAAGAGTAGTTCAATATACATAGATTGTCGACAAATGGAATATGTAATGAAAAAAAAGATGGCATGAGATAATTCACATATATGATGCCTGGCTCCATGGCGGTGCATAATTCACATATATGATAACTGGCTGAAAAACATGGCATTGCATAATTCACATATCTGATATAGAAAGCAAACAGGAGGCATTCACACAAAGCATGTCTAATCTAAGAAGATGGCATGGCAATGCAAGACACCATATGCATGATATGAGCAATATAACCCAACCAAGTTAGAGCATGCACCTCGGGGGGGGGGGATACGACTGGTCATCTCTCTCTAAATCCTCCTCTGAGGAGCTATTTGTAACCAGCATACAGGTAGCACTGACTGCTCAGAAGACCTTGTTTTCACTCCAGATTTTGCCATGACCGACTCAAATGGCTGATGCACAGGAAGAGTAGATGAATGTATAAACATTGTTGACAAATGGAATACATTATGGGAAAAAATATGGCACGATACAATTCACATATATGATGCTGGCTAAACAAGATGGCATTGCATGATTCACGTATATGATGCCTGGCTAAAGAAGATGGCATTGCATAATTCCCATATACTCCCTCCGTTCCTAAATATTTGTCTTTTTAGAGATTTCAAATGGACTACCACATACGGATGTATATAGACATATTTTAGAGTGTAGATTCACTCATTTTGTTCCGTATGTAGTCACTTGTTGAAATCTCTAAAATGAAAAATATTTAGGAATGGTGGGAGTATGATATAGAAACCAAAGAGGTGGCATTCACTCAAAGGAAATCTAAACTAAGCTGATGACATATAACATGTATAATGTAAGCAATGCAAGGCGCCATATGCATGATATGACCAACATCAGCATGCCAGGTTAGAGCACACACCTTAGGTGGTAAACAGGCGTGGTCGGCTCCTTCTGAATCTCCATCTGAACAGTTATCTTCCTCTGGAATATAGTCTGGAAATGCAAGAGAGGGGGGGGGGGGGCACTTCGCCCACCATGGAGCGGCGTCTGCATGACATTATATTCGCACGCAACGGTCTTCTCTTTTTCTCTACATGTTCAGTACGATTGTGTACAATATCTAACATGCATAATAAAAAATAGTTAGATTTTGTAAGGCCTAAGGGGTGCATGCAAAAATCAAGACTGATGGTAGCAAACGAGTGGATGGATCCAAAACCAATGATAGCAGGTAGATTATAACTTCAGTTTAAAAAGATAGACAATGGATCATCTATTATTTGTTGCCCACCCAACATGAACCACATAGAAAACCCCAGATGAACCAGATAGTAGACAAATACTATTCGTTGCTGGCTCGATATGAGACCCATGGGCAATTCAAAACTCAAGATTGAACGATAAAGTAGTAGGTAATAATAACCGATGTATAACGTAAGTAAACACGAAAGACTGCGACCTCTCTTTCGGAACTGTGTAGTCCTCAGGTTCATCTGCTCAGTCGATGATGGTAATGCAGTTGACGTGGCTGCCGGCAACGGGGAAGATTATCTGAGGCGGCGAAAGAAAGTCTGCATGGGGGATCTCTGCTGCAGTCAATGCTTCTGTCGATGGTGCACCTCAGGTGGGGTGGATGACGGCACGACAGGAGCAGGACATAACAAACAAAGTTTTCTTTGACGCCAATCTGAAAATGAAGTAAATCTTAGAGGGCTCCTTAGAATTGGAGGATTCTATAAACGCATGGACAGGAAAAACACAAGAATAGGATAGGAATGCACGTGCAAAACAGAGCATTTGGAAACATAGGATTTCAGTCAACCTGGGTGTTTGGCTCACATGAATTGGAAGAACAGAGGAATGGAGAAACAAAGTGATGCAACAAGTGTACAACCTCTTTGGCATAGCCGTGTGGACCTCAACATCATTGGGTTGGACGTGGAGGATGGTGATGATGCTGGTGTAACTTTTGGAGGCGGGGAAGAAGATCCGAGGCCTCTGCAAATGGCGCCGAGGGTACTGCTCCACTGTGATGGACGGTTCCGTCGTTGGAGCAGCTCTGCTAAGGTGTACAGCGACGAGGATGAAGCATGACAAGACAGCCAACATTAATCTGAAGTGGGACCCTAATATCATCTGCAATAGATGATGTAAAATACATCACCAAAAAGTGCTAGATGTAAAACGCATCAGCCGCGCCACGACCGCTCCGACAGATGCTGTAAGTACTGTTCACTCTGAACTTAACTGAAGAAAATAAACTTCACAGTCGAAACTAAATTTTACTGTCGAAACTGATTGAACTAGTAACAGAGCATTGCAATATATGCTTAGGGCGTTCGAGCACTAGTAGCAGAGAAGCAGTGATCTAAATCAGCAGACGCTTGAGCAGGGAACACACTAGCAGAGAGCAAGTCATGCAGTAGCACCGCGAGCGAGTGCTCAAGCAGCAACTCCTGTAGCTGTCGGAGGTCATGCAGAAGCAGCAGCAGCGCAAGCGAGAGCAAGAGCAGAGCAGCAGCATGAACGAAAGCAGGAGCAGTGCAGCAGCGCGACCGATAGCAAGAACAAAGCCGCAGCGTGAGCGAGAGCCTGAGCAGCTGCAGCTAGTGCCGTTGTGGAAGTCGCCGCCGAGGAAGCAATGACAAGGGGGAGAGATGTCGTGGATGATGTGGCCGGCGACGGCACCGTCGATCGAGATGCCATGTCTGCTCGGTATCGAGCACCGGCAGCCCCGTGAAATCGAATAAAAGATAAAATGCAGCGGTGAGTGAAGAACCTCCTTGGTGGCGCCGAGTTGGCCTCGGCTTCATCGGAGGAATTGGTGAGGGTGTTGCGGTTCCGATGGGGCAGGTCAAGACGACACTGTGGGGATTGAGGTGGCGCGATAGACGAGGCGAACGTCGGGGTAACTCCTTGAAGGTGGAGGACGGGGCGACTTGTCGGATTTCGGGTTCCGGCAGACCCTTGAGGTTTGAACACCGGGGTGCGCCCGAAGATCTTTCCCCTACCAGCTCACGTCTCGAAGTCTCGCAAGGATCTAGGCTAGAAAGAAGAACACACAAGGGACACGAGATTTATACTGGTTCAGGCCACCATTGTGGTGTAATACCCTACTCCAGTGTGTGGTTTGGTGGATTGCCTCAGGGGTTGATGATGAACAATACAAAGGGAGAACAGCCTCGCGAGGGGCTGTTCTTGGCTGGTGCGATGAACTGCTTGAGTGAGTTCAATCACTTCTCTCTCTCTCTCTCTGGTCGATCCGTTTCTCGATCCCTCTACTCTGTGGTGGCTAGTCCTATTTATAGTGGGAGGCCCTGGGCCTCTTCCCAAATAATGAGTGGGAAGGGTGCCAGCAATTGGCCATTTTGAAGGGGAACATCTAGTACTCTTATCCTGACTAAAGTTGGTCTTCGGCTGCCAAAGGCTCTGACGATGACACCGTCCCGGGCTCCATGATGACCTCCATCCTGTCGTTCTGCTGGTCTTGGTCTTGTTGCATCAAAACGGTAACCTTTGCCTGATGCCTTGTCCTGTGATTGCCCCCTTTGCATCGAAGGGGAAACAAGGACAATGCGCAGGCTGGCGCCCGCCTGGTCTCGATCGTCATGGCTTGCGTCACGGGCTCCTCGCGAGGTGCCCCTGCCTTGATCTCTCCGCCTCCTCGCGAGCCTCCCTGATGAGGCTACTCCTGAGGAAGCTCCATGTCGTCCGCCCCGCAAGGCTTGGCCCCTCGCGAGGGTCTTGAGCTTGAGCTGATGAAGTTGGGCTGCGCTGGGCCCCCACTTGAGCCACGCCGCAGACCGCAGGCAGGCAAGTCTGGGGACCCCCGTTCCCAGAACACCGACACGGCTGATCCAGCGGGACGACGAGATCGACAACGGATCCTCATCCGGTGCGGTGGATGAGGGACGGCGAGCTGTTGCAGTGGACGACATAGTCGGGGAAGAGTCTCCGGCTTGGCGGCGGTCAGGAGGCCGACGGAGGAGCGTGGGGTTTCGCGGGTTTTGGCGGCCTCGGTGTATGAATTGGGGGGCGAAGGGGGAGGGGGGAGCCAAGCTTAGGGACGCGCTTGTCCGAAATGTAGGGTAAGTTACCAGCATACCCCCACCGGTTTTGACACCGCGACGTGGAGCTTCATTTCCGGCTAAGGGGTAGAAGGGGGATTTCGCGTGTCTGGGCTGCGGGAGCAATTTCGGATGAGGAGTTAGTTCTTGCGCGTGTCCAAATTTCTGGATAACAAGGCGCGGTGCGGGTTGAAGAAGCGGGAGTTTCAAAGCAGGTGAGACAAAAGATACTCGAGCTTGAAAATTTCGGGATAACAAGGTGCGGATTCCTTGTTCGGCAGAACAAACTTAACGTGTAAAAAAACAATTCATACAAGACACAAGAGAGTCATGTCCCCTTTTACTATATTGATATAGATGCCATTGAAAAAACTACAAGAAAAATGTAAAAAAAATCGGGAGAACAAGATTACCCTGCACAGTACCAAATCGATTTGCACTTCCCTCAACAACAACAAAAAACAAATCAATTCCCACCAAAGAAAGAGTAATGTCCCTTTTTACATGATTACATATGCCATGATCTCGAATTTCAATTTTTGAATCCACGTTATGTTGAATTCGAATATATCATTTGGTGACCTTGCGGTTTATAATTGATGTAGTCGTACCTTTTGATCTTCAATCATATATGAACATTTTACTCCACCATGTGAACATATATATTGTCTTCTACCATATGGACTAAATTTGAATCAATTTTCCTTATTTGAATACGATTGTTGTCAACTTATACAATAATTTAAATATTATATTGATTACAAAAAGACATGCATATAGCAGTAATCATATTTCACTATGAACTACATGTACCATACGCTCTCCAATACAAATATTTTTATCCATTTTATGTTGAATTCAAATCATAGTACATTATTGGTCTAGGTAGAGAGATGTTCGGGATAATCTAAACCCTGTTTTCATACGTATAATTTTTGGCTGAATTGGGACAAGTTTTGGTATAAGCCTCTTGCAAAACCGGAGATTCTCTCCACAAGCCTCGTGGTTCCCAGAGGGAATGTGTCACCTTTGTGTGTGATTTTATTTACAGAGGCAACATAGAACTATATGAGTGCCCTGTTAAATTTTGGAATTATTTCGGGTTCGTTTGGCCTTTTTATACATTAATTGAGTTTCTGGACTGTTAATGTGCATAGTCTAAATATGAACTTCATGCACATGCTCCGGTGCACCAAAGTGGGTTGAAAAATCACATGTGTGTCCTTGGTTGAATTTCTAGGTCCCATGGAAAAAATGAGAATGAAATTCAAACATTTGGGCGTCATGACTCTGCCGAGAACATCGAGAAACTTAGATTTTAAATTCATGTAAATCCAAAACTCGGCTGGAAATCATGAAACTTGGCATGGTGTCATGTCATGGCACTAACATGTTGTGGTAAAAAATTGGGCCGATTTGGAAGCTCGTGGTTCTAAGAGGGAACGTGCCACCTTTGAGTGTGAAACGATATACGCTGCCCCCCCCCTTGAGTTTCTTAACAAAGGCAACATAGAACTACATTAGTGCCCTGTTAAATTTTGGAATTATTCCGGGTTCGTTTGTCGTTTTTATACATTAATTGAGTTTCTGGTCATTTAATGTGCATAAGTCAAATTTGAACTACAAGCACATGCTCTCGTGCACCAAAGTTGGTTGAAAAATCACATTTGTGTCCTCGGGTGAGTTTCTAGGTCCCATGCAAGAAATGAGAATAAAATTAAAACATTTGGGCATCGTGGCTCGGCCGAGAACATTGAGAAACTTGGTTTTAAAAATCTTGTAAATCCAAAACACGTCTGAAAATCATGAAACTTGGCATGGATGTCATGTCATGGTACTACCATGTTGTGGTAAAAAAAATGGCCGAATAGGAACAGATTTTGGTATAAGCTTCTTGCAAACCGAAGCTTCTCTCAAGAAGGCTCGTGGTTCTGAGAGGGAACGTGCCACCTTTGTGTGCGAAACGGTATACGTTGTCCCCCTTGAGTTTATTTACAAAGGCAACATAGAACTACATGAGTGCTGTGTTAAATTTTGGAATTATTCCGGCTTCGTTTGGCCTTATTTACACATTAATTGAGTTTTTGGTCATTCAATGTGCATAATTCAAATTTGAACTACAAGCACATGCTCCCGTGCACCAAAGTTGGTTGAAAAATCACATTTGTGTCCTCGGGTGAATTTCTACTCCCTCCTTCCATCTCTATAGGTCCTAATGCGTTTTTTGAGGCTAACTTTGACCAAACGTTAGAGCAATAATATATGACATGCAACTTATACAAAGCATACATTCAAATCTGTAAGTCAAAGGAGCTTCCAATAATATAATTTTCATAGTACACATCGCATGTGCTATTAATCTTGTCAATAGTCAAAGGCTGTCTTGAATAACACATTCGGCCCTATATAGATGGAAGGAGGGAGTAGGTCCCATGCAAAAAAAAGAGAATAAGATTCAAACATCTGGGCATCATGGCTCGGTCGAGAACATTGAGAAACTTGGTTTTAAAATCATGAAACTTGACATGGTGTCATGTCATGGTAGTACCATGCCGTGGTAAAAAAATTGGCCGAATAGGAACAAATTTTGGTATAAGCTTCTTGCAAATCGGGGCTTCTCTCAAGAAGGCTCGTGGTTCTGGGAGGGAACGTGTCACCTTTGTGTGCATAATTCAAATTTGAAATACAAGCACATGTTCCAGTGCACCAAGTTGGTTGAAAAATCACATGTGTGTCCTCGGGTAAATTTCTAGGTTCCATGCAAGAAATGGGAATGAAATTCAAAATTCTGGGGTCGTGGCTGGGTTGGAAACATTGAGAAACTTAGTTTTTTAATTCCTGTAAATCCAAAACACGCATGAAAATAATGAAACTTGGCTTGGTGCTATGACATGGCACCAACATGCTATGGTAAATTTGTAGTCCGATTTGCGAAGGCGCACACATTAACAATCAACAAAGTCATTTTGGAACAAGTGCTGTCACGTTACAATCGGAAACACAAGTATTATTGAAACCGTGGGCGTTCTACTTACTAGTACCATTTACGTGCAGCCACGCGTCCATATTTTTTATTAGCTAGGAGGCGCCATGCAGGGTAGCTATTTGAGTACGAGGGGCGTGCAATCAGACCCCTGCACATGCTTATCGGGAGGAGAGCCCTTTGACCTCCATCTGCCGTCCACCTCTCTCCCAAGGTCTCCATTAATGGCGCATGAGCCTCTGTTTAATGGCATGGCTATGTCTCACTCGACTGAGATCTAAGAGAGAAAAAAGAAAATCTGAAAGTACGGATCTTGATGTAAGATCCGACGGACCTATATAGCATCTACTGCGACTTATAGCAAGACTGATGAATATATAAGGACGATTAATTTTATTTTATTTTTATCAAAGAAGGGCTTGCCCCTTCCGATTTTCATTACTGAAAACCACCACAATTCACAAGAAGTTCAGCACAACTCCAGCCTAACACGAAGGACTAAAAGCTACCAAATTGAAATCGCAACATCCCAAGAGGCCAACAAAGGCCAAACATCCGCGCTAGAACCCAACATTTCACAACCGACGACATAATCCACATCCTAAACCAATTATTACATCAAAAGAAACCAGGAAATTGAAGGAAGCCCAACAGCAACTAGAAGAACAGCAACGCCAGGGTCGCCACAGCAAGAGTTTTCTTCATTCCACCCTCACAACATTGTTCTTCCACAAAAAGATAAGGACGATTAATTGTCTTACATAATTGGAAAGATAATTAAAAAAGCCACATGCGGCTATGCCCGAAATACACAAGGGCAAAAGAAGAAGGAAGACAAGGATCTGGCTCGCTGATCTCTACTTTCTTGATGCGTTGCTGCAGGCCGCGAGAACTAGTCTCCGTGGCGAGTGGCGATGAGCTCTTTCGTGTCCTCAAGACGCTGCTTGAGAACATCCACGGATTCCTCCACCAGCTTTTGGTGCTCGTTGCGGAGCATGTCATTCTCGTCCATAAGTTTCTTGACGATGACGTCGGTCCTCTTCAACAAGGCACTGCTCTCCTCCTACTGGTCTGCACTTCGGATGATCTTCTCCCTCAGCAGGTCGCGCTCGGCCCGGAGCCTCTCATTGGCCTCTCTTAGTTGTCGGATGACGTCGGTAGCCTGTTCAAACGAGGCTTTCACGTCGTCCTGCAACCTCTCCCAACTGGAGATCTGATCCATCTGGCTATGGACGATCGCATGCATGCGCCTGTAACAGTCGTCGCCTGTCCACGGGACATCTCTGCTGCATTCGTGGCGCGGCGGGACATCTCCGCTACTTCCGCGGCATGGCCGGACCAGTCTGCTGCATCGACGGTGCGGCGGGACCTCCGTGCTACTTCAGCGGCGCAGCAGGACCTCTGCGCTGCTACTTCCGCACGGCGGGACATGTCGGCTGCTCTCGCAACGAGGCGGGACATCTCTCGTGCTTCCGCTTCCATGCTCAGTTCCTTCTTACTACGCATTGTACATGCACTGTATGTGGGAAGGGCTTCTGTATTTCGCGAAAAAAATGTTCCCCTCGCTGATAGGTCGGACCCACCAGCTATATCTTCGCGCGCAAGGAAGCGCCTCCTTATTACGCACCAAAAAATGAATACCCCCTGCTAGCTGGGACCCACCATAGTGGGTGGCTGACTTGTGGGCCTACTAAGTTGACGAGGATGGAGGGCTTTGTCAACTTAGTCAATATGAACGATTCTAGCTCCAGTGACCGTACAATGTCCATCCAACGGCCATAGTGCTTCTTCAACCTTGGGTCTTCTTGCTCCAGCCGCCCAAAGCAACGCCGGTCGTGCCGCGTGCTCCTGCCTCTCGTGGCCGGCTATGATGCCGCGGAGGCCTCACCGCCCCCTACTACTCCCACCGCTGGCCCAGGGTATCCCTCTACTCACCCACACCCCCTGTTATTCTACGGCGACGGCAGCCTCACGCCGCAGCCAAACCAGTGAACCCTCGTACCCCTCTTTGCGTGGGCATCCACTGCCGCGTCTTCCCCGGCTCCGCATCGTCCCCTTCCTAGGCCTTGCCGTCGTCCACCGCCTTGGTGCTCTCGGCGCGGCGTGGTCAATGTGGTCAATGACCAACTTCCATCGAAAGAGTATTGTACGTGGAGAGGCTGACAGCTGGATCCACGGCCATAGCCCAGTTTTTTTGTGTTTTGCCAAGTAAGTCGCTTTGTCAGGCCTGTTGGGCTGCAAATCTTTCAAGACGAGGAGAGCTTCATTCAGCTAGCCGAGAAAATGGCCTATCAGTAATGAGAAATGGGTTGTACATTGTTAAAACACATCAATTAGTTTCAAATATCTTTTTTTCATTTCAAGATTTTAAATTACATTAATTTTTATGCATGAAGAATTTGTTGGATTTTATATTAATATACATTTATTTTTAAAATCAGTTTAAATGTGAGTCGAAATTTCGGGATTAAAAACAGTTTGGACCGCACCGAAATATGCAAAATTTCGTATAATTTTTTAACCGTGGCCACAATATGGGCTGTAATGCTAACAAAAAGAATATGGGCTCCATAAAAAACCTTAAGAATTAGCAAATGGGCTGTAAATTATTAGAAATAATGGCAGATGGGATGTATGTTGTTTTCCACATATTTGAGGATTTCCTAAAAAAAGGTTGACGCACAAGCACTGACTGTTAGATGTCCATCCAACGGCCGTCGTGCTTCTTCAATCTCTGCTTTTCCTGCTCCAGCCGCTCAAACAAGCGCCGGCGAGACTGCTTGCTCCCTCCTCCCCGCGGTCGGCTGTGGTGCCGCGCAGGCCTCACCATCCCAACACTCCCATCGCTGGCCTAGCCATCCCTCTACTCACCCACACCTACTGTTATTCTCCGGCGACGGTAGACGAACCAGTAAACCCTCGTATAGTTGTACACCCCTCCGTGTGGGAAACAACTGCCGAGTCTTCCCTGCCTCCGTGTCGTTCCCTTCCTAGGCCTCGCCGTCGTCCATCGCCCTGGTGCTCTCGGCGCGGCTTGGTCAACGTCGTCAATGACCGACATGCATCTGAAGTGGACTATACGTGGAGAGGCCGACAGCTGGGTCCACGGCCGCACGCAAGGAAATGCCTCCTTATTACGCGCAAATAATGATTCCTCCACCTGACATCAGGGACCCACCAAAAGGGCCTCTGTATTTTGTGAAAAAAAACGTTACCGCCGCTGACAGATCGGACCCATCAGCTATATCTTCGCATGCAAGGAAGTGCCTCCTTATTACGCACAAAAAAATGAATACTCCCCCTGTTAGCTGGGACCCAGTATAGTGGCAGGCTAACTTGTGGGCCTAATAAGTTGACGGGGATGGAGGGCTTTGTCAACTTAGTCAATATGCACGATTCTAGCTCAATTGACCAGATGATGTCCATCCAACGGCCGTAGTGCTTCTTCAACCTCTGGTCTTCTTGCTCCAACCGCCCAAACCAGTGCCGGTCGTGCCTTGTGCTCCTGGCACCCGTGGCCGGCTACAATGCGGCGGAGGCCTCACCGCGCCCTACTACTCCCACCGTTGGCCAGGCCACCCCTCTACTCACCCACACCCCCTGTTATTCTGCAGCGACGGCAGCCTCACACCACAGCGAACCAGTGAACCCTCGTACTCCTCTACGCATGGGCATCCACTGCTGCGTCTTCCCCGGCTCCACGTCGTCCCCTTCCTAGGCCTCGCTGTCGTCCACCGCCCTGGAGCTCTCGGCGCGGCGTGGTCAACGTGGTCAAGGAATGGCTTCCATCGGACATGGACTATATGTGGAGAGGCTGACAGCTGGGTCCACTGCCGCAGCAAGGAAGTGCCTCCTTATTACGTGCAAAATAATTATTCCTCCACCTAATAGTGGGGACCCACCGGACAGGCCACCGTATTTCACGAAAAAAATGTTCCCCCCTGACTGCTAGGACCCACCAGCTACATCTTTACACGCAAGGAAGTGCGTCCGAAAAAAAACGATTCGCCCCCCTGACTGCTGGGACCCACCAGCTACATCTTCGCAGGCAAGGAAGTGTCTGACAGTCGGGACCCACCTGGTCGAAGCGTACGTAGCATTGTCATTCTGGTCGTGAATGTGTACGTACATACTAGTCGATGTAGATGCGCGCACGTGTCGTAGTAGAGGCGCGCACATGTCGTAGTAGAGGCGCGCACGTGTCGTAGTAAAGGCGCGCACGTAGCATGTACACGTATGTACAGCGGCGAGAGTGCAAGAAAGAAAATACGGCCACGTACGTACATACGGGCAGGGTCTCGAATGCCTACTCGCGCATACGTACATGGCTGGGTCAGAACGGAGAAACAGCGTCGTCGTTGTGTTCATGGGGAGCCAACCGGCTGGGTCGGAACGGAATGCGTGGTCGTGTTCATCGGGAGGGCTTGGATGGAACAAGCGATGGAAACGAGGCCTGGCGTACTGCACAACAGAGGAAACGGCCTTGTGTTCGACCGGCCACGTTCGAAACGGGATCCTGTTAATCGGGAGGGGCCTGGCGTACCGCGAAACGGAGGAAACGGACCTCCTACGGTTGAAACTTGGGTCCTGTTGATCGGGAGGGGTGTGGAGTACCGCAAAACGGAGGAAACGGACCTCCTATGGTCGAAGCGGGGGTCCTGTTGATCGGGAGGGGTGTGGCGTACCGCAAAACGGACGAAACGGACTTGTGTTGGAGCGCTACGGTCGAAACGGGGGTCCTGTTCATTGGGAGGGGTGTGGCATACCGCAAAACGGGCCTCCACGAGATACTGTTCATTTCCACCGTCGACCTCCTCCAGCCTCCACGGGCTACCATCGACCTCCTCCAGCATCCACGGGCTCCTGTTCATCCAACCTCCATCGCGCGCTACTCCACCGGCTACAGTTCAACCACCCTTCCACGAGCACCCCTCCACCGTCTACTATTCTTCCAGCCCTCCACACCATGGGGTCCTGTTCAACCACCCCTCCACGGCCACCCCTCCACCGTCTACTGTTCATCCAGCCCTCCACACCACGGGGTCCTGTTCATCCGGAGGCAACGCCACCGCTCACTGTTCATGCACCCCCCCCGCAACGCTCACTGTTCATCCAATCGATCGGCTTCAGTTAGCAGCAGTAGCGAAGGAATCGCTCCATCGGGTTCAGTTAACAGCCATCGATCGATCACTCGGGCTCAGTAACGCCTAGCCTGTAGTGCAATCGCTCGGGTTCAGTTAGAGCCCAATGCCTCGCTCGGATTCAGTTATAGCCAACGCCTCGCACACACGCGCGTATGTGTACGAGAGAAATGCGCATCGCTCGGCCCCCGACCTCCCACCCTAACTGGCAACTCCCCGAAATTTTCCTCGCCCTCGCTTCTACCATGGTTTTTCTGTCATGGACGGCCCAAAGAATGTCATGCAGCTGCGTCTCCGGCCCGCCCAGGACGAAAAGCCCATTTTCTGTCATGATTTTTTGTCATAGAAGTAGGAGCCCACCACATCTATGATGATACCGGGTTTTGTCACAATTATCGTCATAGAAGTGTCATATGTATGACAGAAAAAAATTCGTTCGGCCCAAAATGTCACGGATGTCTCTTTTTTTTGTAGTGATGGCCCCCGGCGGCGTTCCGGCGCCACCGGAAGCAAGGGGGAGAGAGCCCCCCTTCTTCTTCTTCTTCCTTGACCTTCTCCCTAGATGGGAGAAGGGTTTCCCCTCTGGTCCTTGGCTCCCATGGTATGGGAGGGGCGAGATCCCCTCCGAGATTGGATCTGTCTCTCTGTCTCTCTCTGTTTCTGCGTTCTCAGATTCTGCCCTTCCACCGTTTCTTTTATATCCGGAGATCCGTAACTCCGATTAGATTGAATCTTTCGCCCAGATTTTTCTCATAAAGTTAGCTTTCTTGCGGCAAAAGAATAGTGTCAACGGCCTTATGGGGTGCCCACGAGGGTCCAGGGCGTGCCTGCCCCCCTAGGGGGCGCCCCCTGCCTTGTGGCCCCCTCGGGCACTGTCTCGTGTTGATTTTTCTTCCCAAAAATCATAAATATTCCAAAAATAATCTCAGTCTGTTTTTATCCCGTTTGGACTCCGTTTGGTATTGGGTTTCTGTGAAACATAAAACATGCAACAAACAAGAACTAGCACTGGGCACTGGATCAATATGTTAGTCCCAAAAAATAGTATAAAAAGTTGCCAAAAGTATATGAAAGTTGAATAATATTGGCATGGAACAATCAAAAATTATAGATATGACGGAGACGTATCAGCACGCCAGGTAGGGGTGCGTCGGATCTCCTCTTCCATCAACCAGTCCTCCTCCGCTCCACCGACGCCATGGCCGAAGCCCCGAGAGCCCACGTCGAGCACTAGGTCGTCCAGACCTCCTTGACGGCACCCACCGGCGAAGAAGACCTCCACTCTGCCCTACTCGCGGCCCGCATTCCGTGGGGGGCAATCGGCTGCAGGGGGCGCACGGTGCAGCCTTCTCCTCTGGTGCCACGCCACAGCCGCGCAGCTGTGCGATCCACGAACTACGCTGCAGCAACTGCTCCGCACTCACATAGGGAACAAGCAAACATGCGGGCGGCAGTCATCGTGGCCCGTGAGCTTTTGCGCTATAGGCTGCTTGAGAGTGGCCGCGACGCCCTACTGGAGCGGGCCGCTGAGCTGCTAGATGCGGTGTGCAGGGGGGCGGCGCCGTTCTCCACCATCCCCATGTCGCATGCGATGGTGGGGGCGCGCGCTCATCCCCGACACAGCCGCGCGCCCTCTCCCAGGGACCATGGGTTGCCTCTCGACGCTAACCAGCCTCGTGGAGCAGCCCGCGCCGCCCTGAACGTGCCCCCTTGGCACGGGGCTGCTCCGGACGACATCACCAGGGGCCGTGTTGGAGCACCGGCCTATGGCCAGCAGGACCATAGGATGACAGAAGGGGGCATGAGCGTCAGGAGGCCGGGCGGTGCCCCTGGCGCGGGTATCCCAGAAGCCTACGTTCCCGACACAATGGATCTAAGGCACGCGCGAGGAGAGGGCCCCAGTCGATCCCCCATGCCAGGCTGGCGCTGGACATACAAGAGGCCGAGCTCTCCTTCAAACCACTGCCAAGCCCTGCCAACGTCCCCAACGGCTGCAGCCTCTGGGTACAGTTAGCGCCGGAGGGGCACGCTTACACTGACCATGGATCGCAGGTAAACCAATACGTGGTGACCACCAGGACCCTCAGGGCGACGGGCTCCCCTCAGGAGCGTGAAGGACGTTGGGAGCAGCGTGGGGGGAGCCCAGTGGCACGGCCCTCCTGGCACTGCGTGGAGCAGGATTCAGCCTGGAGGTAGGTTCCCTGCCAGGGAAGGCGCCGGCGAGCCCTTCCCCTCGGCAGGGGGCCTACGGTCGCCGAGGACACCGTCAGCGTCCCCTTGGCCCCTTGGTCTTGTCCTGGTTTCCGGTCTCCCCAACGGTCGTCAGGGGCGGCGCACGGTGGGGTCCTTGTCAGGCGACGTGAAGCAAGGCTCCGGCCTGTGAAGGTCCCCGCTTGTGACACTCTCACGTAATAATGAGTGGGGCTGTACATGCCTCGGAGTCTCCTGAGTGCCGCTCTGGGGTCTCACAGGTGCTCCCACCCACGTCCTAGTGGAAGCACCATTCTCCGCGCTGACCATCGACACTGTCCCCAATGACTATGCCCAACCAGTGGAAGCACTTAGCTCCGCGCTGGTGAGAAGACCGAAGACTGAAGACCAGTTAGGCACCGGACGTGACTGCCTGCCTTTTGCCTCTCTTTTTTGTACTCGCATGCCGACTTTTTAAAGCTGTGTGTTTTCTGTGCGTTTATAAAACAGGGGGAGTTTTATTTTTTTCATGTCGCTCTCGTGCCTTCAGTTCTTGCGTTCTTTTCTTGGAGCTCGTGACCGCTACCCTGCCCGCTCACAGCTCACGAGCGGGGGCTGGGTATGGTGTACGCGCTGGTGTTGATCGCTCCCCTCGGGGGCTCGGAGGTGCAGCCGCCCCGCGCACCCATCTTACCACAATCTGGCAGTTGGCTCCTCATGAGGTACTCTACGGCAGGCCAGCAGGCCTCGCGAGCCAGCTGCAGGCCCGCCTCAGGAGAAGGGGCGCTGCCGCGGCATCAGGCCTCACTCAAGACCCATCAAACCCAAGATAAGTTAAAAACAACTATCTCGTTCATCGGCACGCAACCCTGCTGCCCCCCCCTCCTGGCGCTACTTCAAAAGCATTCAACAATCTCATATATAATAAGGGCCCCCCCTTTTCCAAAATGATCTCACAAGGATACGTTCGAGTTTTCTTTGTACATGTCAAAGCAAAAGAAATACAGGCCTAACTGGATGCGCCTTCCTCGCCACTCCCATCCACGCTGCTTGTGCTGAAGCTTCCGCCCTCCTCGTCGTCTCCACCCGCGCTAGCTCCTTTGGCTCCAAGCACGGCCGTGTCGTCCTCAGGAGTCAGCTCCTTCACCAGAGCATCGACATGACCATCCACCCACTTGGCAACCTTGTCTTGGGTGGCCGCAGGCACGGGGGCTACCATGATGCTGAAGTCAAAGTGGGAGTCGAGGTTCAAGAGGTTGCTAAAGATGCACGAGAGCACGCGCCCGAGGAGGCCCCGGCTCCTCTTCTCAATGAGCTGGCGGGCTTTTGCAGCCTGATCCTCCAAGCGTGTCATGGCATAATTCCTCTCGTGCGGGTGGGGAGCGCTCTCGTCACAAACGGCACCCAAGGTGTTGTTTGCTCTGATATGCAGACCCTGGAGCATGGGGCCATGTTCGCGCTCCAGCGTCTAGCGGCGGCACTTCTCACTCGAAGTCTTCTCCAGGAGGGAGGCGACATCCTCGGCCTGCTTTCGGAGAAAGGACATCTCGGCACGAGCTGAATCCAGGGCAGATTCAGAAGAAGCCAGGGCCGCCCGGGCAGCGCCCTCGCGCTGCTTCACCGCCTGCAGCTCGGTCCTTAGGACGGATGTCCGGCCCTCAAACTCAGCCTTGAGCAGCTCCACGTCTAGGCGGTGCCCCTCGGCCAGTTCAGCACGTGCCTTCGCCACCTTCTCCTCCACCTCCACCTAATGAGGACATCAATACCATTGTTACACCCACAACCCCTACTGCTACATATACGGGACCAATTACTAGAGCTCGCGCACGCCAATTAAATTATCAGGTACTTTCGTTTCTTGGTAATGATTCTAATGTTCATGAGAATATGATGCTGCCTAAATTGGATACATTTGTTTTGCTTACAAATGAAGGGCCTAGCTTGGAGAAGGATGAACATTGGAGAAAGAACAAGCATGGAGATGATGCCATGCGCAAGGGGAACAAGAACGGAGTTACAAGTGATGATTTCAGGACTTTGAAGCCACCATAATGGGTGCCTGAAGCCTTGGACGAAATATACAAGATGCCACTTCATAAATTTTGTCCCGAGGCTATTGTAGGTGCTGCGTCACCTTATTATTGGGCCAGGCCCTTGTAATTTCGAAATACATAAGTATAGGCTATTTTTAGAGTCCGTATGTGTGGGGAAACAAGAGATAGGGTTGATTTCGGACCCCTCCACCAAGGGCCACGAAATTCCCCCCCTCTTCCTCCATATATACAGCCCTTAGGGCACCGTTTAGACTTTGGGGTTTTGTTTAGATTAAAGTTCGCCATAGCTGCAACTTCGCGTACTTCGTTTGTGTTCAACGACCAGACAAAGGCGTCACAGAACCCCACCTTGATCAATAAATCTTTCATCTTATATTCGCAGTATCCAGATTGCAATCTCAGTTTCTTGCTTGTTCTTCGTTTGCTCGCAGGAAACAGACCCTCGTGGTCAGGTTGATCGTGCTCCGGCGTGGTCAATAACCTCTCGGAATTGGTTTAGCGATTGCTAAGGCACGACGTCCTCGCACGTTCGTAGTCGGATCGTCAAAGTCGATTTCCACCAAAGCGAAATCCATCATCTCATCGAAAGACAGGACACCTTTGCCTCTATTACCACCTGGACCCGAGCTTCTCAGGCAACGACAGCATCCTCAGCCGTGGCGACCTGTCGCTCCCTCACCTCCAGCCTGTCCAGCACCAGGCTATGATCCACGGCCGTGCATAGGCTTAGGGCGCTGGGGGATGCATGCCCGCGCCGTGCTAGGACTCATGGGAGGCTCCGCCTCTCGAGGTTTGCTCTTCATGAAGATCCTGCAAAACCCCAGCCATGAGAAAACGCAGTACACTCAGAGATCAGGAGTGAAGGTACTTACTTATCGGCAGCCACATATCTCCCTGGTTTCAGCGGCCGGTGGGTGCCATCATCGTGGCACGGGGACCTTTTCCTCTTCAGCAGCGACTCAAGGCACAGGCGGCACTGACCTGGCCCCGACGGGCAATCCTCAGGAGGGAGAGCACCCGGTGTGATATCTCCAGTAGAGGTCCCGAGAGCAGGGGCGCCTAGCGCGGCCTCCTTGCTCACGGCCCCGGAGCCATTGGTGGGCTTCTCGTTGCCAGCAGCAGCTCTGAAGCCACCGGCTGGGGTGTCAGAGGCCCTTGCCTCCGGAGCCTGGGGTTGCGTAGGCTCCGCGGCGGCCCCTGCCGGGACCCCAGAAGCTTGAGGCTCCTGAGCCTCTAACAAGGCCGAGCCTCTGGAGGAGTGCTCGCTCGCTGATGGAGGCGCGCGTCCCCCTGCCTCCACACTTGGGGCGCGCGCTGCGGGGTCGATCAGGAGAGGAGCCACGAAGACTGGATTCTCATGGGGTCCCTCAATGCCCCCGGGAAGCAACCCCCACTCATCAAACATGGGCATTTGACTCGCGAAGATCTCCTTATTGGAGCACAGATAAAGGAGGCAGCCACCACCCGGGAGGTCAGTAGGCTCGGACTCGCTAGTCAGGAGCTTGAGCACCACGCTCAGGGTATCCGCAGCAAGCGACGGCTCCTGTAGCCTCATCGGGTCTCCGGCGCCAGTGAAGTCCCACATCGGGCGAGAGTGGCGCTGGAGGGGAGCCAGGCGCTGCGCCACGAATTCCTTCACCACCATTGGCTCCATCAGCCCAGTTCCTGGAGCCTCGCCAACCTCTTCCGGACAAAAGCAAGGCGCCGGTCAGTGAGTTTCGCCTGGCACCAGCCTGAGCTTGGCAAAGCCGGCGACCCAGGAATCATGAGCAGGGAGCTGAACGTGCGGGCATCCATCAGAAGCCACTGCTTTCGGAATCCCTTTGCGATGGGTGAGAGGTCGAATTCGATCCCCGAGCCAGTGGTCGCGGCCACGACTTCGAAGGTCGCGCACCCGGAGTGTTGGCGAGCGTCCACCAGCCGGAGCACGAAGAAATGCCGAAACAAGGCCACAGAGGGAGTGATGCCCGCCATGGCCTCGCAGAGGAAGGCGAAGACGACAAGGAGGATGATGGATCGGGGATCTAGATGCAGCAGATGGATCTGGTAATGTGACATCACGGCGTTGATGAAGGGGGAGAAGGGAGGAATCAACCCAGCAAGAAGAGCATGAAGATGGATGAGAATCTCGATGGCGCTCATCTTCCTGATCCGCTAATATGTAGGGCGGGTAGCCGTCGCCGCCCACACATTAGAGTTGGCGGCGAGCGCATGGCGAACCTTGTCCATCCCTTCCTTGTTGATCACCGTCGACTGCTCGAGGGCGGGCTCCAAGGCCGGCGGAGGGGGACCTGCCGGCGCATGCGACTTCACCTTCTTCCTCCTTGGCTTGGGACCTTGGCGAATCCCAGGAGAGAGCAAGGCGCCGGCACCAGATCTACAGATGCGGTGGCACGATTGGGGAGGAAGAAGCAAGAGCTGGGCATGGTACACCATGAAGGGCGAGTTGCTCTGACAGCGGGCGGCTGCTGGGTCTACCGGATATCAAGGCGGCATGGGGAAGTGGAGATGCCCACGTCCCATCAACCGCCATGTGTCTTCAGGGCCGCAGGATGTTAGGGCCCGTGGCGCTCTGCCCTTGCCCCTTGGCTTCGCCTAGAAGCCAAGCCCGAGCGCGCCTTGGGCCCGGGGGCTACTGTCGGCGTCCTGGACTTGGGGGTATCCAGCCCTGCCTGCCTGCGGCCCACCACATGCCTCCATCAACGTCCTGGCACGGCCCAGCTTCAACAACAACACATCAAGACCCTCGCGAGGGGCCAAGCCTTGCGAGGCGGACGACGCCGAGACCCCCAAAGGAGTTGGCCTCCTCAGGAGGGCTCCTAAGAGGCGGAGAGATCTGTGCAGCTACCAGGTTCAGCTGACGTGAGCCATGACGACCAAGACCAGGCGGGCGCCTGGCGGGCGCAGAGGGCAGGTTTCCTCTTTGGTGCAAGGAAGGCAAGCCACAGGCGCGGAGTCCCGAGGAATCACTCAAAGGTTTCCATTCTGGTGCAACAAGACCGAGACCGCCAGGACGGCAGGACAGAGGTCATCGCCGAGCCCACCGCAGCATCACGGCCAGAGGCTTTTCGCAAGCGAAGACTACTTTTGTCAGGATAGACTATACTTCTTGTCCCCTTACAAATCCCGTCGTTGTGGAATCCCTTCCCGCTCATATTTGGGAGGAGGACCAGGGCACTATATAGAGAGCTTAGCCACCACCATAGAGGGGGATCGATTCCCTCGAAAGCAACACACCAGCTCAGAACACCTCACCTCCTGAGGCTTGTTCGTCCCTGTACTTGTTCATCCATAGCCCCTCGAGGCAATCCACCACACCACACTAGAGTAGGGTATTACACCACAACGGTGGCCTGAACTAGTATAAATCTCTGTGTCTTTGTGTCTCTGTGAGATCTTCGCACTAGGCTAGGGAGGATCGCGAGCGGGCAGGCTGGGCAGGTTGAGATCTCCGCACGCACCCCAGTGTTCGAACCTCTCATGGGTTGCCGGATCCGGAAATCTGACAATATCGATGGTGCATGTAGGCGGGAATTAAATGATGGGATGGTCTTATTGGTTTCGGGGATATAGGGGAAGAGTGAGAGGGGGTAGCTAGAAGGAGATTGTTAAGTGTGAGTGTGTGTTTTACCCATCCAGGCGGAAGTTATGTGCACACAGGAAGAGAACGATTCGATGTGGGGTTAGGGTTGAGGGTATGTATGGAGACATAGGAGACCTTAAACGTGCATGTGCGAGAGGTATACATGTATACATGGGACGTGTGTGTGTGCGTGTGCGCATGATCGAGATAAAAGAAAGAAGACATAGAGACGGATCGGTATGACAATATGCATGCATGTGGGAGTGGAGCGGAGAAGGCCCAATAATTGAGCATGTGTGTTTCTCTTTAAGAGATAGTGGCGGATAAACTACAGAGAAATGTTGACGGAGAAACTACAGATAGATAGAGAGATAGAGATCCTAGCTAGAGGGACATCGGCTAGTTTGTGTGTTAGAGATGACCGCTGAGTGGTTCAGACGGTGAAGTTATGTGTGTGAGAGAGAAAGATAAACAGAGGGTGCATGACTGCATGTAGAGAGAAACATATATAGTGTGGGTGATAGGAAGCAAGAGTGAGGGCGAAAAAAGAAGGTTGATGGAGAAACGGATAAATAGAAAGATAAAGATGCTAGCTAGTGTGCGTTAGAGATAAGAGTCGAGTGGATTAGAAGGATGAGTTATGTGTGTGGGTGTGAGAGAGATAGAGAGTGGGTGCATGTGAGTCACATACAAACAAATATGAGAGAGAAATGAGATCCCCTCAGACAGAATTTTGTGTTTGTGGGAGAGAAAGATATTTCACAACCAGAGTGATAGCTAGAGAGACAACATATCAGGGGACGCGAGATATCTCTAGGGAGAGAGAGTGTGTGTGTGAGCGACATACAAGAGAATGTAGAGAGATATGAGACCCTGGGAGACAAAGTTTGTATTTGTGTGTGAGCAAGAGATAATTAAGAGGAAGCAGAGTTGTACCTTCTCATACCTAAGGAGCGCAACACATCTATGTGTGAGAGGGGGTGTGCGAGCGGCACACAGGGGAATAGTAGAGAGAAATGAGACCCGGGAGTCGAATTTTGTCTTTGTATGAGATAAAGAGATTTCACAAGGAGAATCATAGTTAGAGACACATATCAGGGAGCGAGGTATACTTAGAGAGAGATAGAGTGAAGGTCGAGGGAGAGAGTATCGTCAGTGTGTTACGAAGATAAAAGATCATTGTCGGCATACAAGTAGCACTAGAGATACCCGAGAGATGATGAAGGCGTATAGGTCTAGAGAGAGATATAAGCATGAATGATAGCTATATGAGATGAATATCTGGATTAAAGGGGATTCAAATATTTAAACTAGAGACCACGACATCGATAATATCATAATGAAAATTGGTTTATCAAACATGCATATTCATTTGAATTTCGGGACTCGTGTAATGTTATACAGCTTATCAATACTAGTGATCCATAAATTCTTTAATTAGAGACAATGCATGGTTTATATGCTATTAATGTCTAAACGAGATTACACTATATGTTACGTGTTATACATGTTTGAGAAGTAAAAAAAAGAACCGCATGAAACACACATTAATTGGAGACAGTTAGCGAGGAATGCATACATTGGATTTCACATAAAGTGGTTTCAAATATTTGAAAATTCAAATTAGGATGGATCCAGCCTTATGAATCTGACATCATGCCATTTGTAAACCATATTTATGTATGAAGGGTGTTGTGCTTTGGAAAGTATATATAAAAAATGATGTATATAGATTTGTATTCAAATACAAAATGGATCCTGCCCGGGAAAAAAATACAAACTGGATTTGAATTGAGTTGGCACGGTAAACGTGCACTCTTTCTCAGCAAAAATTTGAACGAAGCGGGGAAAGTCGCAGTAACCGCCCAAAACAAAAATATACGAGATGGAAATTACTATTTATCCCTAACACGCAAAGTCTATCGGCTCGATTTCTACAGGTTTAGATAGGGGTAGGCTTGTAATTTCATCCAAACGTGACATAACCGCCTCCGCCTCTCACCTTCCCGGATTCATACACGGTGGGTGCCAAAACAAAGTTTCTCCTCGGCCGAAATCGCCTCTGACCTCCCTCCCCGATTCATACACGGTGGGCGCCAAAACAAACTCCCATCGGCGGAAATCTCCGTCGGCAAATATTTGGTGTATGCGAGATTACCGTCCTATCCCCAACCGACTATTTATTGTTGTGATTTAGGAAATTTTAAACGGGGGCTAAGTTTGTAAATTTCCTTGCATTTGAGAGAACCGCGTGAGGGCATCCTGGACTAAGGGGTCCTTGGGCGTCTGGGATATGTGACGTGGGTCGGACTGATGGACCATGAAGATACAAGAACCTTCCTGTGTCCGGATGGGACTCTCCTTTGCGTGGATGGTAAGCTTAGCGTTCGGATCATGTATTTTCCTTCTTCTGTAACCGACTCTATACAACCCTAGATCCCTCCGGTGTCTATATAAGCCGGAGGGTTTAGTTCGTAGGGCAAGATCGCAGTCATACAGGCTAGACATCTAGGGTTTAGCCATTACGATCTCGAGGTAGGTCAACTCTTGTAACCCCTATATTCATCATAGTCAATCAAGCAGGAAGTAGGGTATTACCTCCATTAAGAGGGCCCGAACCTGGGTAAACATCGTGTCCCCTGCCTCCTTGTTACCTTCAATCCTTAGACACACAGTTCGGGACCCCCTACCCGAGATCTGCCGGTTTTGACACCGACATTGGTGCTTTCATTGAGAGTTCCTCTGTGTCGTCACCAAAAGGCTCGATGGCTCCATCAACCATCCACAACAATTCCGCCCTAAGCGAGACTTTACTCCCCAGCCAAATCTTCATATTCGGCAGCTCCGTACTGCGTGCCAATTCGATTGGTCAGCTAGAACAGATCGGTAGCTACGCCCCTGGTCATCAGATCAGTTTCGGAAACCTAAACTACGTCGCTGATATCCGAGGAGACTTGATCTTCCAAGACTTCGCGGCCTCAACCGAAGTTTCGGCCTCAGATCCGGAACTCCTCGCCGAGTCCGAAGACGGGAGCTTAGGGCCCGCCAGGCTCTGTGCGGTGATAGAGCTCAACACCGGAGATGCAGAGGGGATCGTTTCGCCGGCCAGCCTGGGATCACTCCTGGCCCCCCCTATCCTCACCAAGCCGGACTTACCCCCGTGCACCAGCTCCGAACTCTCGAGGTCTGTGTTATACGATCCCGGTCAGGAACTCCTGTCCCGCCCTGCTCCACGGATTTCCGCTTCCCTATATACCTCACCCTTAAGCGAAGCTCTGGACTTAATGTGGTCTCTCATCATTCCAGAAGGACCACTGCCGAACTATGCCCAGCCCACACTAGGGCTGAGTGCAGGGAATTCTATGTCCCACCCACCACCCACTTCATAGCCATTGTCAAGGATTTAACTAACATCCTCGATTACGCCTCCGAATACATCGACGGCATGGACAACGATGCCGGAGAAGAGCAAGGCCAAAACCCGCCATTCACTGGACACTGGATGTCCACCTCTTCATATGATGTATACATGGTGGACACACCCAAAGAAAACAACGCCAACGACAAGAAGATTCTATAAGATGAACCAGCTGAAGCACCCACGAAGCATCGACGTCAGCGGCGCCGATCAAAATCGCGTCGCAAAAAAGACAACAATACAGGCACCGGAGACAACAATACTCCAGATAACGCCGAAGACCAAGAAGCACCTGTCGAGCCAACATCCGAACAGGACGATTGGGAAGAGGGGCAAGTCAAGCCCGATGATCCTATTGGGGACGAGGGCTCGGAGGATAGTAAGTACATATCAACCTTCGAAGAGGACGAGAGCCTGGGTGATGAGGACTTCATCCTACCAGAGGACCCCCTCGAACAAGAGCGCTTCAAGCACCGGCTAATTGCCATGGCAAGAAGCCTAAAAAAGAAGCGGCAGCAACTGCAAGCAGATCAGCACTTACTCAATGACATATGGACTAATGTCGTGGCAGCCAAGCAATAAGGCCTTGAGCGCCAAACTAAAAGTTACCCAAAGCGCAGGTTGCTCTCCCAATTCAACGAGGAGGTCCCGGAGCCTATACCAACAACACGTAACACAGCTGACAGACCTGACCGGCCACCTCGTGGTCGGAACAGAACGACAACTCAAGCCGAACACCAACCTGCGCCACCTCACCCTAGAGGCAGAAAAACAATGTCCGCAGGACGCACGCACGACCTGCGACAGGACTTGGATAATAGAGCCGGTCATGCCAGATCCGTTTATGGACCGCGAGGGCGTCCACCAGCGCGAAATGACGGCCATCAAGCCTGGCGCGAGACACACAACCCCACAGGGGCCGAAAGCCGCATACGGACTCCATCCGAACTGCTCCATGACGTCGCCTGATAGAGAGGAGCCGCACACCCTCTATGCTTCATTGATGAAGTAATGGAACACCAGTTCCTGGAAGGGTTTAAAGCTGTAAACATTGAATCATACGATGGCACCACAGATCCCGCAATATGGATTGAAGACTTCCTTCTCCATATCCACATGGCCCGCGGTGATGACCTACATTCCATCAAGTACCTCCCCCTAAAACACAAGGGACCAGCACGGCATTGGCTAAATAGACTCCCAGAAAACTCTATTGGAAGCTGGGAAGACTTGGAAGACGCCTTTAGAGACAACTTCCAAGGTACACATATTCGGCCCCCGGATGCCGATGACCTTAGTCGCATCATCCTGCAACCCGGTGAGTCAGCCCAGAAGCTCTGCACCAGGTTCTTAATTAAAAAGAAATGGATTGTGGATTGTCCAGACGCTGAAGCCCTCGCGGCCTTCAAACATAGCGTCCAGGACGAGTGGCTAGCCCGACACCTCGTCCAAGAGAAATCGAAGTCCATGGCAGCCCTTACCGCACTTATGACCCGCTTTTGCATGGGAGAAGATAGCTGGCTCGCTCGAAGAAGCAATAACACTAGTGACCCAGGCACCTCTGAAGTCAGAGACGGCAATGGAAACCACGAAGCGACAAGAACAAGCGTCCAAACCATACAGAAGACACAATGGTGAATGCCGAAAATAGTGGCTCCAAATCCGGTCAGCAGAAGAAGCCGTTCAAAGGAAACAAAGATGGTCCATCTAGTTTGGACAGAATACTTGATCGACCTTGCCAGATTCATGGCACCCCCGACAAACCTACCAATCACACCAACAGAAACCGTTGGCTATTTAAACAGGCCGACAAGCTCAACGCCAAACACAAGGGGAAAAGGCCACCCAGCAAGGACGACGATGAAGAGCCTCGCCCACCGAACATAGGGGAGCCTCCCCCCAAGCTCAAAATGGTGAATATGATATATGTCACGCACATCCCCAAACAAGAATGCAAGCGCTCATTAAGGGACGTCTACGCCGTAGAGCCGGTCGCCCCAAAATTCAACCGATGGTCGGCTTGCCCGATCACATTCAATCGAAAGGACCACCCGACCAGTATCCATCATGGAGGATCGGTAGCTCCTCGTTCCAATTATCGATGGATTCCATCTCACGCGAGTCCTCGTGGACGGTGGAAGTAGCCTTAACCTGCTCTATCAGGACACCGTCCGAAAAATGGGTATCGATCCGTCAAGAATCAAGCCCACGAAAACTAACTTTAAAGGAGTAATACCTGGCGTAGAGGCCCATTGCTGGGGCTCCATAACATTGGAAGTTCTCTTCGGCTCGCCCAATAACTTCTGTAGTGAAGACTTGATCTTCGATATCGTACCCTTCCGAAGTGGCTATCAAGCACTGCTCAGACGGACCGCTTTTCCTCGATTCAATGCGGTGTCGTACTATGCTTATTTAAAGCTCAAAATGCCCGGTCCATGCAGCATTATAACAGTCAATGGAAACACGGAAAGCTCCCTCCACATAGAGAAGCACACCGTAGCTCTTGCAGCCGAGGTACAGAGCGGCCACTCTAAGCCGCACACCTCGTCAGTCACCAAACTGCCGAACCCTTTTAGAAGAGTCCGGACAGTTATGCAAGCTAGTAGTTCAGTACATCCAGAGCTAGACGTAGTTCCGCCTCTGCCAATCCCTGGGCACACAAGAGGAATTCGTACCGTGCATACATCATTATACACCCAAAATACCTTGGGCACCGGCGGAGGCACAATATGGGAAGGTCTATAGTACGGCTCGACCCTATATGATCTTCCACCCTTTTTACCTTTTTATCACAGGTGCGTTCAAGCCCATGTATCCAATGGACTTACAAGGACCGAGCCCAGTTCCATATGGCAAACAGAAGATCGTTTCCTTCAAGGAACACCTATCTACAGGACGAAAGCGATGCAGACATGCGGCAGGACATCCAAAGGAATCTTTGGACCAAACCTTATTTACAAGGACCTGTATTGAGATTTTCTCCTTGTTATTAGACCCACGGCATGTAAAATGATTTCGCTGCTTATGGTACCTCCCTGTACGATCATGTCTCGACGTATCAATCAGATTCTAGCAGCGACATTTTTTTGGTACCTACTTTATTTATAAAACTATACTCCGTCTCTCCAGTTGTCATACATATGTCGATAGCCATTGCCAGGGGTTCTATAAGGCCATTCATGAGCCACTACGAAAGCCCGAACAGCTTTGTAGCACACTTCGGCATCCCGATCTTGGCATTATATGCATCGGCTCCGAATCAGGTCTTTGGTCAATAGTTGGGTTGCCCGGTCCTCTATTTGCTACCTTATGTTCCAATTGTTCGGCTAGGGTAGTCAAGGGAGAACTACTGCGATTGTGTTTTTGGTTCATAGGGTTAAGCACCTCAGTAGAGAAAGCCGAAAACTGACTGTCATGATGATGCGAGAGCTGGTCAGCCGTTTGGTGACTTACTAAATCTTTAACGATTTTTTCTGTTTTCAATGAAGGACTTTTTTCTCAGTCTTACTCATACCGCATCTGCATTCGGATAGCCAAATACGTACTAGGGGGCTATTTTATAGCCCCATCATGAAAATCCTATGGCTAAGTGAGAGCGGTAAAGCCATATAGTCTGATTGCTTGGTTTGACACACTAACACCTCCGTAACGGACCAAGATGTTGGGTCAAGAGTGTTACTGTGCCTTTTCGAACACCCCCGTAGTATCTATGCGGGGGTCGAAGCCAACAATTGGAAAACTCTCAGGCATTCAAAAATACGGCCGTATAGGGGGAAACAATTTTAGATAATAGTGCAAATATATTACAAAGCCTTAATGCCTATAGTACACATGATCGGGTCGTTCGATTACATTCATTCGAACATGATATCCTTTGAACATTGACCCTCTATCAAACGACCACCCTCAAGGACGTCGCTCAAATAACGTTTCGGTGTGCGGTGGTCCTTGCCTTCGGGAGGACCCTCCACCACAACAACGGCAGCCTTTATCTTGGCCCAATGCACCTTGACACGGCCGAAAGCCCTTTGTGCACCTTCTATGCACACCGACCATTTGATGGCATCAATGCGGGGCACGGCATTGATGAGTCACTGCACTAGGCCAAAATAACTACTCGGAATGGATTCAGCCGGCCATAGCCGGAGTATAAACTCCTTCATGGTCACTCCAGACATCTTGTGCAGCTCCGCCCACTGTGCCATCTTGTCGTTCAGCAGCATCCAATGCTCCTGAGTCACATATTGCGACCAGAACAACATCTCCGTTGTATGCCCCACTGGGGCCCGGTAGAATTGCGCCGCATCAGCCGCGCTCTTCGGTAGATCTACAAATGAGTCTGGAGAACTCCATAGTCGATTCAGTAAGGCATACCTTCGATCGCCAAACATAGACTGCAAAAGAAATGGCTTACCAGCCGCTATCTGTCCATCCTGTTGGAGCTCCTCGCGAGACGCGTGGGATTCGGACCTCGCCTCTTGGGTGTCTTGAAGGGCCTTAGCGAGTTTGGCTGCCTTCGCCTTATTGTCTTCCTCGAGGAGCTCACACTTGGGAGTCACGTCCTTGAGCTCTTGCTCAATCTTGGATACGCGTTCCTCGAACTGGCTCCCCGTGGCCTGTTCCTCCTTCAAATCGGCAGTTGCCTTCTCAGCGGCCGCATATCTCACCCTTGCCTGCTCCTTTGCGCGGGCAAGGTCACTTCGGAGGGTTTCGACCTCCACGGCATCATCTGCCATTATGCGTATAATAGTGTGTGAGCCTCACTCCATCATTTGCAAAACCAATTTGGTGGAATATGGAGCATTTGAAACAAACCTTGCGCTTCATCAAGCCGCTTGTTAATCTGAATATTGTCCTCCTTGACCAGCTGCAACTTTCACTTGAGTTCGGAAACTTCAGCAACCTGAGCAGTCTCTGCTAATAGTGAAGCATGATGATTATCAAAAGGGCTAAAAATGTTATTTACTACGGGTACCTATAGATCCTATGTTCGCCCTCTTTTGTTGGCCAAACATAGTCTTAGGGGCTACTATCTATATATAGATGGATTTGTTATGAAAAGCGGCTAAAATACATTACATTGCATACCTTGAAGCCTGTTAGTAGGCTTGTGAAGTCTTCATCCAGTCTGCTCTTAGTGGACTGCACTCTTTCAACCACCGTACCCATTAAAGTACGGTGCTCCTCCAAGACGGACACACCTTGTAGTGCATCCATCATCTTGTTCGATGCCTCTGTATTGGTAGAGGCCGTCGTTCCCCCTCTTGCAGAGGGGTCTGCCGACCCAACTCCGGGACCGTATGGGTCTCCGGAGCGGTATCCGGCTGAGGGTCCGGTAACCCAGGACCCCCATGGCCCTCTCCATAGGGGTTGCGCCCCACATGTTCTCGGCAACCTCCGGTGCCACATTGGTCATCCCCCGCACTTCTCCGGAGTCCGGAGAAACCCTTTGGGATGACACCTCATGATCGTCCGTCCTAGAAGACAAGGAAGCCCGTGGAGGCATCTCGCTCTCCATCTTGTCCGGCAAAAGATCTCCCGATGAACACGATCCTTGAGGAATGTCACAGGCCGGACTGCGGCATGAAAATTTGATATTATGCTCGTAATCTATAAAGAGGATTAGATATGAACAAAGCATCTGAGGGTACTCAAGATTTGGCGAGTGGCTTGGTGTCGGAGCGGTGCTTGGCAACGGCTTCGGTACCCGAATCCGAGTTATCTGAAAGGGATACCCTTCCCCTCTTAGGGACCCCATCCTCCGGATCTACGGAGGCCGCTCTCTTTTTCCCCTTGGGAGGATGGTTCTCTGCTTCCTCCTCCTTCTCCTCTTCCTCCTTGTCATCCTCGTCTTCGTCTTCCTCATGAGAGGAAGGAGCTTCGGTTCATCCGGACACGGCGCCCGAAGTCTCTTCGGGGTGGAGGTCGCCCTGGGCCTCCTTGGCCTTCTTCTTCTTGTTGTACTTTTTTGCCGATGCCTGATAGGGCGCCGGGACCAGCATCTTCATTAACAGAGGATCGGCTAGGTTTTCGGGGACTGGGGCTGCACACTTAATCCGCTCGACCTTCTTTATCCAGTCCTATTCAAGAGATGGAATTTTCAAGGGCGTCTCCCTAAGACAGACGGGTTAAGTAGTGTTCGGCAGCATGATACTTACCGGGGATGCCGGATTGTTGCAGTCGAGGCCGGTGTCATCAAACGTCGAAGGCCACATCTTCTACTTCTTGAAAAGTAGCTTCCAGATCTTCTTGTGCGTCGTGCCGTAGAAGTGATGAGAGTCCATGCCCCCTCTAGATTGAAATCCCACATCTTGAGAGTCCGTCGTTGGCAAGGGAGAGCTCGGAGGATGAGCATCACCTGGATCACATCAGCAAGGGTGATGTCCTTGTCTATCATACTCTTGACATGCTATTGCAGCGTCAATACGTCATTGGGGGACCCCCAGTCTAGGCCGTTGTTGGTCCAGGATGTGAGTCGTAGTGGAGGTCCGGATCTAAAGGCAGGAGTAGCGGCCCACTTGGTGCCACGGGGTTCTATGATATAAAACCACCCCTATTGCCACACCTTGACAGTGTCTACAAATCTTCCTTTGGGCCAGGTAACCTTATTGAGCTTGCTCACCATGGTGTTGCCGCACTCAGCGTGTTGGCCTTTGACCACCTTCCACTTCACATTAAAATCCTTGAGCCTTAAGCCGAAGTGTGGAGGGACGCGGAGCAATGCTTCCCACACGACGATAAACGCCGAGATGTGGAGGAAGGAGTTCGGGGCCAAATCATGGAAATCCAGCCCGTAGTAGTACATAAGACCTAGGACAAAGGGGTGAATTTGGAATCCAAGCGCTCGGAGGAAGTGGGGGATGAAAACCACCCTTTCGTCGGGCTCCGGGATGGGGATGATCTTCCCTAGGGTCGGAAGCCTATGTTTTATCTCAGCCATTAGGTACCTCGCCTCCTGTAGATCTTCGATGTTCTTCTCCGTTATGGAGGAGGCCATGCACTTGCCTTGAAAGCCAGATCCGTCCATTTCTAGGGCAGCTGGGGCGGAAGGAAAAGTTTGGACCTTGGGCGCTGGAGCTCGGGGGATTGGAAGGGAGAGGAAGGAGAAGGCATGGGGTGAACAGATGGGTCCCTATGTCCTCTAATAGATGCAGCGAATATCAAGTGCCCCCTCACGAGCCTTAAATCTTGCCTATTCCCAAGGGGACATGCGAACGGTACGGTTGGATTACCCAAAACCCCTATTAATGAGAATCCCGTAATAAGGGGACACAATCTCTGCTTCGACAAGGCGTGTCACTGGCTGTACCTCGAAATACGAAACGAGGGTGCAAAACGGTTCAGAATAATTATAAAGGCTAGAACATAACATCTCACGAAAGGGTGGCCCATGGACGTGACTTATTTTTGAAGTATTGTTACTTTTTACAGCTTAGGGTTGTATGTGTTAAGCAAGGCCGGACATAGTTCTTGTGTGCGGAGAAACTATGTTAAGGTATTCAGAAAAGGGGAACCCGCCTCGCAATGCCGAAGACAGTCCACGCGCCGGATATATCATCATTGAAGCCTGGTTCAGGGGCTACTGAGGGAGTCCTAGACTAAGGGGTCCTTGGGCGTCTGGGCTAAGTGACGTGGGCCAGACTAATGGGCCATGAAGATACAAGAACCTTCCCGTGTCCATATGAGACTCTGCTTTGCGTGGATGGCAAGCTTGGCGTTTGGTCATGTATTTTCCTTCTTCTGTAACCGACTCTGTACAACCCTAGATCCATGCGGTGTCTATATAAACCGGAGGGTTTAGTCCGTAGGGCAAGAACACAATCATACAGGCTAGACATCTAGGGTTTAGCCATTACGATCTCGAGGTAGATCAACTCTTGTAACCCCTATATTCATCATAGTCAATCAAGTAGGAAGTAGGGTATTACCTCCATTAAGAGGGCCCGAACCTGGGTAAACATCATGTCCCCTGCCTCCTTGTTACCTTCGATCCTCAGACACATAGTTCGGGACTTGATACGTCTCCGTCGTATCTATAATTTTTGATTGTTCCATGCCAATATTATTCAGCTTTTATATACTTTTGGCAACTTTTTATACTATTTTTTGGAGTAACATATTGATCCAGTGCCCAGTGCCAGTTCCTGTCTGTTGCATGTTTTTTGTTTCGCAAAAACCCAATATCAAACGGAGTCCAAATGGGATAAAAACGGATGGAGATTTTTTTTGGAATATTTATGATTTTTGGGAAGTGAAATCAACGCAAAACGGTGTCCGAGGAGGGCACGAGGTAGGGGGCGCGCCCTACCCCCCCAGGCGCACCCCTGACCCTCGTCGTCCACCCGTAAGGTGGTTGACGCTCTTCTTCTGGCGCAAGAAAGATAATTTTATGAGAAAGATCTGGGCGAAAGATTCACCCCAATCGGAGTTACGGATCTCCAGATATAAAGGAAACGGTGAAGGGGTAGAATCAGCCAATGCAGAGAACGCAGAAACAGAGAGATAGATCAAATCTCGGAGGGGCTCTCGCCCCTCCCAAGCCATGGGAGCCAAGGAAAAGATGGGAAACCCTTCTCCCATCTAGGGAGAAGGCCAAGGAAGAAGAAGAAGAGGAAGGGGGGCTCTCTCCCCCTTTCATCCATTACTTGAGCACTTTATGCCTAGCTTAATGGCTTTAAAGAAAGCGCTGCCAGGGAGACAACCCGGAAGTTTTAGAGAGTCGTTTAAGAGTCATTTATTTCTGTTGAGTGCTTTCATATAGTTTAAAAACAAAAAATAAAGTGGGGAACCTAAAAACTTTTCGAAAAGGAAGGTGAAAGTGAGAGAGACAAGCATTGTTGAAGTGGGAGAGCTCCTTGAACTTTGTTCGTGCTCACGGAAACTTTGTGAATCTTGATTACAGAAACTTTTCATCAAAATTAATTATCCCCTTATACAATTCCAATGTATTATAAAAATAATGTGCCAAGGTTTGCCTTTAGGATGTTTACAATGCTTGTTGGTTTGTACGGTGCAGGACAGAAACTTTGGCTGTAGTGCACAATTTTACATTTTTGACTCGAACGTGAATTGGTTCTGATTCTTTTTGCACTATCTTGATGTACAACTTTTTTATTTTTCCTAATTTTTGTAGAATTTGTGGGGTACCAGAAGTATGGTGTATGTTCAGATTTCTACAGACTGTTCTGTTTTTGACATATTCTGTTTTTGATGCATAGTTTGCTTGTTTTGATGAATCTATCAATTTATATCAATGGATTAAGCCATGGAAAAGTTATATTACAGTAGACACAATGCAAAAACATAATATTAATTGGTTTGCAACAGTACTTAGAGTGGTGATTTGCTTTATTATACTAACGGATCTTACCGAGTTTTTTGTTGAAGTTTTGTGTGGATGTAGTGTCTAATCGAGGATGTTTCGATGTGAGAAGAAGGAAGAGGCAAGATCTCAAGCTTGGGGATGCCCGAGGCACCCCAAGTAAATATTCAGGAGACTCAAGCGTCTAAGCTTGGGGATGCTGGGGAGCCATCCCCTCTTTCTTCAACAAGTATCGGTATGTTTTCGAATTCGCTTCGTTCGTGCATTATGTGCAAGTCTTGGAGCGTCTTTTGTATTTAGGTTTTTATTTTTCTTTTATGCACCATGCTGGTATGAGATAATCCTTGGTTGATTTATAGAATGCTCATTGCACTTAACTTAAATCTTTTGAGTGTGGATTTATAGAATGCTTCATGTGCTTCACTTATATCATTTGAAGTTGGATTGCCTGTTTCTCTTTACATAGAAAACCGCCATTTGTAGAATGCTCTTTTGCTTCTCTTATATTTGTTAGAGCGTGGGCATATCTTTTGTAGAAAAAATTAAACTATCTTGCTTCACTTATATCTATTTAGAGAGATGACAGGAATTGGTCATTCACATGGTTAGTCATAAAATCCTACATAAACTTGTAGATTGCTGAATATGATATGTTTGATTCCTTGCAATAGTTTTGCGATATAGAGGTGATAATATGTGGGAGGTACTAGTAGATGGTTGTGTTTATTAAAGATGTTGGTGTTAAGGTTTGTGATTCCCGAAGCATGCACGTATGGTCTACTAACTATGTAACCAAATTGGCGTGCATTGTATTTTGATTGTTTATCTTTGCGTGAAGGTCGGGGGCGCGCGATGGTTAACTCCTACCAACCTCCCCCCTAGGAGCATGCGCGTAGTACTTTGTTTTGATGACTAATAGATTTTTGCAATAAGTATGTGAGTTCTTTATGACTAATTTTGAGTCCATGGATTATACGCACTCTCACCCTTCCATCATTTCTAGTCTCTTCGGTTCCGCGCATTGCCCTTTCTCACCTCGAGAGTTGGTGCAAACTTCGCTGGTGCATCCAAACCCCGTGATACGATACGCTCTATCACACATAAGCCTCATTATATCTTCCTCAAAACAGCCACCATACCTACCTATTATGGCATTTCCATAGCCATTCCGAGATATATTGCCATGCAACTTCCATTATTATCATATTCATGACTTGAGCATTCATTGTCATATTGCTTTGCATGATCGTAAGATAGCTAGCATGATGTTTTCATGGCTTGTCCGTTTTTTTGATTTCATTGCTATGCTAGATCATTACACATCCTGGCATACCGCCGGAAGCATTCATATAGAGTCATATCTTTGTTCCAGTATCAAGTTGTAATATTGGGTTGTAAGTAAATAAAGTGTGATGACCATTATTATAGAACATTGCCCCACAAAAAAAGGAAAGGCCAAAGAAGCCTAAATAAAAAAGGGGGCCAAAGAAGCCCACCAAAAAAAAAAGAGAAAAGAAAAGGGGCAATGTTGCTATCTCTTTTTCCACACTTGTGCTTCAAAGTAGCACCATGTTCTTCATGTAGTGATTCTCATATCTTGTGCTTCAAAGTAGCACCATGTTCTTCATATAGATTGTCTCCTATGTTGTCACTTTCATATACTAGTGGGTATTTTCATTATAGAACTTGGCTTGTATATTCCAACGATGGGCTTCCTCAAATGCCCTAGGTCTTCATGAGCAAGCAAGTTGGATGCACACCCACTTAGTTTCTTTTGTTGAGCTTTCATACACTTATAGCTCTTAGTGCATCCGTTGCATGGCAATTCCTACTCCTCCCATTGACATCAATTGATGGGCATCTCCATAGCCCGTTGATTAGCCGCGTTGATGTGAGACTTTCTCCCTTTTTGTCTTCTCCACATAACCTCCATCATCGTATTCTATTCCACCCATAGTGATATATCCATGGCTCACGCTCATGTATTGCATGAAGGTTGAAAAAGTTTGAGAATACTAAAGTATGAAACAATTGCTTGGCTGACATCGGGATAGGCATGAGGGGTACCTTGTGTTAAGAAAAGGGAGCATACAAGACTATATGATTTTGTAGGGATAACTTTCTGAAGCATTGATGTTTTGAAAGACATGATTGTTTGTAGGGATGCCCTAAGTATTATTGCTTTTATGTCAAATGATAGACTATTGCTTTGAATCACTCGTGTCTTAATATTCATGCCATGATTAGACATATGATCAAGATTATGCTAGGTAGCATTCCACATCAAAAATTATTTTTTTTATCATTTACCTACTCGAGGACGAGAAGGAATTAAGCTTGGGGATGCTGATACGTCTCCGTCGTATCTATAATTTTTGATTGTTCCATGCCAATATTATTCAACTTTTATATACTTTTGGCAACTTTTTATACTATTTTTTGGACTAACATATTGATCCAGTGCCAGTGCCGGTTCCTGTCTGTTGCATGTTTTTTGTTTCGCAGAAACCCAATATCAAACGGTGTCCAAATGGGATAAAAACGGACGGAGATTTTTGTTGGAATATTTATGATTTTTGGGAAGTGAAATCAACGCAAAACAGTGTCCGGGGTGGTCACGAGGTAGGGGGCGCGCCCTACCCCCCCCCCCCTCCAGGCGCGCCCCTGACCCTCGTGGTCAACCCATAAGGCGGTTGACGCTCTTCTCCTGGCGCAAGAAAGATAATTTTATGAGAAAGATCTGGGAGAAAGATTCACCCCAATCGGAGTTACGGATCTCCAGATATAAAGGAAACGCTGAAGGGGTAGAATCAGCCAACGCAGAGAACGCAGAAACAGAGAGATAGATCCAATCTCGGAGGGGCTCTCGCCCCTCCCAAGCCATGGGATCCAAGGACCAGAGGGGAAACACTTCTCCCATCTAGGGAGAAGGCCAAGGAAGAAGAAGAAAAAGGGGGGCTCTCTCCCCCTTGCTTCCGGTGGTGCCGGAACGCCGCCGGGGGCCATCATCATCACCGCGATCTTCACCAACATTGTCGTCATCTTCACCAACATCTCCATCACCTTCCCCCATCTCTATGCAGTGGTGTAACTGTCAGGACCCCGATCCTAAGTCACACCGATCTAGCATGTAACACATCATATCACTTTGCGGCCTCACGCACGGTATTCCCACTGGTGCCACCTTACCTGGCCCGGGACCGTTTGCGCCTTTTGGCTCACGTATATGATAGTGCCGCTAGCATCCATATGACAAAGAACCCGGGCTGACATGGCTATTCGTGAACCCAAAGTGGCACTAAATTACAGGGACAGGCATACATGACCCAACAACGAACGTGTCGGTCATCAGCGAGTGAATCCGGGCTGTAGCAACTGGGCTAGCAGGACTCCGGTAAACACCGCGTGACATTTCTCCGAAGGGACAGACACAGGAACGAAGAAGGACACATGCCGGCCAGCCTAAGTGTTCCGGAGCAGTAGCAAGCTACCAAGGCTCAGTGGAAGCACTAGGAGACATTTCCCGGTAAGAGAGGCTACCAAGGATAAACAACTAGGTTGTCAGATCCCGCACATACCAAGCATTTCAATAACATACACACAATATGCTCGATATGTGCAAATACAACATGGCATCACAACATGACTCTACAACTCAAGCATTTTATTCAGTAGGCTCCGAGGAGCGAGATATTACAAACATGGGTCTCATGACCCAACACTCAGAGCATACAAGTCAAAACACAAGCGGAAGCTTAACATGCCTGAGTACAGACATCTACAAATGAAAAAGGCTGAGAAGCCTGACTATCTACCAGATCCTGCCGAGTGCACAAGATCGTAGCTGAGGTAACAAGCTAAACGTCGAAGTCCACGCGGAACTACTAGCGAGACTGAAGTCTCTCTGCAAAAACATAAATTAAGCAACATGAGTACAAATGTACCCAGCAAGACTTACATCAGATCTAACTACATATGCATCATTATCGACAAGGGGATGGTGGGGTTTAACTGCAGCAAGCCAGCTTTGACTCGGTGGCTATCCTGAACTACGACTTCAAGTAACTCTTTTGAGGTGGCGCACACGAGTCCACATATTCACCATATCAATACACCACTATGGATCCGCTCCCGTCTCCCTACGAGAACGCCATCCATAGCACTCACGCTTATCTTGCGTATTTTAGAGTATCCACTTTCACTTGTCTATGAACTGTACAGGCAACCCAGAAGTCCTTTACCGCGGACACGGCTATTCAAAAAAATCATATTAACCCTGCAGGGGTGTACTTCTTCACACACTCTCTCACCACTTACCGCCATGTACACCTCGTCTATCTCGGCAACCTTCAAGCGGAAGCCTGGCGAGGGAGTCGGCCACGACCTGACTAACCACACAAGTCTCTAGTCCAGGTTTATCGCCTATTCGGGTTCCATCTGCAAGGAGATCCGGCCGGGGTGTCGCTCATGGCCCCAAACAATGTGTGTAGGGTTCCCAAGCCCACCATCCGGGTGCCACTTGGTACACCGGGCCACTGTGCCTAGTCGGTCCCAAGCCCACCTGTACCGGGTGCCACTTGGTAGACTACTAACACTACCTACAAACACCAGAAACTAGTTGCAACTCCTGGACAGAGATCAAGTTGATTAATAAGTCGAGAGAGCTTGGAGCGCCCGGAGCCCAATGTGTGGTAGTAGTTGTTCATGGATCACAAACACAGAACTCAGTTCCTGAGGACGGCTGCAATGAGACAACCCACCATGTACGCCTACATGGCCTCTCACCGCTACCTTTACCAAATCGTGTTCACACACTTAGCTCACACACAGTAGGACATGTTTACACACCTCCAATTCATCCCCGATGAATCAGACCTGACTCAACTCTAAGCAGTAGCAGGCATGACAAACAAACATGAATGAGTAGGCACATCAGAGCTCAAACAACTCCTACTCATGCTAGTGGGTTTCATCTATTTACTGTGGCAATGACAGGTCATGCAGAGGATAAGGGGTTCAGCTACCGCAGCATGTAACAGTTGAATCGTTGTTGTCCTAATGCAGTAAAAGAGAGCAGGAGCGAGGGAGTGGGATTGTATCGGAATGAACAAGGGGGTTTTGCTTGCCTGGCACTTCTGAAGATAAAATAGTTCTTCATTGGTGTCATCGAACTTATCGTCGGAACCAAGTCTATCGAGAGGGGACAAATACCGGCAACACAGAGAAAACACAATCAATGCAATGCAAAAATATGATGCATGAATATGACATGGCAAAATGAGTGTGTTTTGGCAAATGCAACTTAGAACAGATTAAATGAAGTTGGTTTGAATACAAGATTCAAATTCAAACTCCATATGTGATTATTCAAATGCCATTCATCTGATTTGTCCTAAATAGCAGCTATAAGTTGTTCTAACATGCATGAAAATGGTACAGATGGATAGATTGGATTTTTCTGATCATTTTTCATATATAAATTATTTCATTCTGAGCTATGGTTGAATTTATATGAATTTTGGAAGTTTTGGATATTTTCTGAAACAAATAAATCATTTTCAATTTATTTAAAATCCAGAAAGCAGATTACTGCGTCAGCATGATGTCGGTGTGACGTCAGCAGGTCAACTGGGTCGGCCAGGTCAAACCTGACCTGTGGGAGCCACTCGTCAGTGACATTAGTCTAACTAATTAAATTAGTACTAACCCTAGATTAATTAGCAGTGCTAGGACCCACCTGTCATTGACCCGGGGGGTCAAACTGGGCCCCACCTGTGGTCAAACAGGGTCAGTGGGGTCAAACTCGCCGACGACTCGACGCCGGCAAGGCCCGAGACGGCGGCGCGGCTCGGAAAACGCCCACAGGTCACGGACGAGGCCGTTCTAGGGCTCGTTGGAGAGCTCTCGCTGGCGCGCGTCGAGTGGTGGAGCCAGCCGGGCCTGGGGCGGTCGGAGGCAACGGCAGGGAGCTCGGCCGCAGCGGGCGGAGCTCGGCGAGCTCGGGCTCGGCGTTGTGGTGCACGGGAGCAAGAACAGTTGGGTGCTACGTGTTGGGGAACGTAGTAATTTCAAAAAAATTCCTACGCACACGCAAGATCATGGTGATGCATAGCAACGAGAGGGGACAGTGTTGTCCATGTACCCTCATAGACCGAAAGCGGAAGCGTTAGAACAACGCGGTTGATGTAGTCGTACGTCTTCACGGCCCGACCGATCAAGCACCGAAACTACGGCACCTCTGAGTTCTAGCACACGTTCAGCTCGACGACGTCCCTCGAACTCCGATCCAGCCGAGTATCGAGGGAGAGTTCCGTCAGCACGACGGCGTGGTGACGATCTTGATGTACTACCGACGCAGGGCTTCGCCTAAGCACCGCTACAATATTATCGAGGTAGATTATGGTGGAGGGGGGCACCGCACACAGCTAAGAGATCCAAGGGATCAATTGTTGTTGTGCCTAGAGGTGCCCCCCTGCCCCCGTATATAAAGGAGCAAGGGGGGAGGGGGCGGCCGGCCTAGGAGGGGCGCGCCAAGGGGAGTCCTACTCCCACCGGGAGTAGGACTCCCTCCTTCCTTGTTGGAGTAGGAGAAGGGGGAAAGAGGGGGAGAGGAGGAAGGAAAAGGGGGCCGCACCCCTTGTCCAATTCGGACCAGAGGGGGGCTGCACGCCTCCTTCCTTTCGGCCTCTCTCCTCTATTCCCGTATGGCCCAATAAGGCCCATATACTCCCCGGCGAATTCCCGTAACTCTCCGGTACTCCGAAAAATACCCGAATCACTCGGAACCTTTCCGAACTCCGAATATAGTCGTCCAATATATCGATCTTTATGTCTCGACCATTTCGAGACTCCTCGTCATGTCCCCGATCTCATCCGGGACTTAGAACTCCTTCGGTACATCAAAACTCATAATATAACTGTCATCGAAACCTTAAGCATGCAGACCGTACGGGTTCGAGAACAATGTAGACATGACCTAGAACTATTCTCGTTCAATAACCAATAGCGGAACCTGGATGCTCATATTGGCTCCCACATATTCTACGAAGATCTTTATCGGTCAAACCGCATAACAACATACGTTGTTCCCTTTGTCATCGGCATGTTACTTGCCCGAGATTCGATCGTCGGTATCCAATACCTAGTTCAATCTCGTTACCGGCAAGTCTCTTTACTCGTTACATAATGCATCATTCCGTAACTAACTCATTAGCTACATTGCTTGCAAGGCTTATAGTGATGTGCATTACCGAGAGGGCCCAGAGATACCTCTCCGACAATCGGAGTGACAAAACCTAATCTCGAAATACGCCAACCCAACATGTACCTTTGGAGACACCTGTAGTACTCCTTTATAATCACCCAGTTACGTTGTGACGTTTGGTAGCACCCAAAGTGTTCCTCCGGTAAACGGGAGTTGCATAATCTCATAGTTACAGGAACATGTATAAGTCATGAAGAAAGCAATAGCAATATACTAAACGATCAAGTGCTAGGCTAACGGAATGGGTCATGTCAATCACATCATTCTCCTAATGATGTGATCCCATTAATCAAATGACAACACATGTCTATGGTTAGGAAACATAACCATCTTTGATTAATGAGCTAGTCAAGTAGAGGCATACTAGTGACTATATGTTTGTCTATGTATTCACACATGTATCATGTTTCCGGTTAATACAATTCTAGCATGAATAATAAACATTTATCATGATATGAGGAAATAAATAATAACTTTATTATTTCCTCTAGGGCATATTTCCTTCAGTCTCCCACTTGCACTAGAGTCAATAATCTAGTTCACATCATCATGTGATTTAACACCAATATTCATATCTTTATATGATTAACACCCATAGTTCACATCGTCATGTGATCAACACCCAAAGAGTTTACTAGAGTCAATAATCTAGTTCACATCGCTATGTGATTAACACCCAAAGAGTACTAAGGTGTGATCATGTTTTGCTCGTGAGAGAAGTTTAGTCTACGGGTCTGTCACATTCAGAATTGTATGTATTTTGCAAATATTCTATGTCTACAATGCTCTGCATGGAGCTACTCTAGCTAATTGCTCCTACTTTCAATATGTATCCAGATTGAGACTTAGAGTCATCTGGATTGGTGTAAAAGCTTGCACTGATGTAACTTTTTACGACGGGCTCTTTTATCACCTCCATAATTGAGAAGTATTTCCTTGGTCCTCACTAAGGATATTCTTGACCGCTATCCAGTGATCTACTATTAGATCAAAATTGTATTCCTTTGCCAAACACAGAGCAAGGTATACAATAGGTCTGGTTCACCGCATAGCATACTTTATAGAACCTATGACTGAGGCATAGGGAACGACTTTTCATTCTCTTTCTATTTTCTGCCATAGTCGGGTTTTGAGTCTTACTCAACTTCACACCTTGCAACACAGGCAAGAACTCTTTCTTTGACTGTTCCATTTTGAACTACTTCAAAAAAAATTTGTCAAGGTATGTACTCATTGAAAAACTTATCAAGCGTCTTGATCTATCTATATAGATCTTGATGCTGAATGTGTAAGCAGCTTCACCGAGGTCTTTCTTTGAAAAACTCCTTTCAAACACTCCTTTATGCTTTCCTGAAAATTCTACATCATTTCTAATTAATAATATGTCATTCACATATACTTAACAGAAATGTTGTAGTGCTCCCACTCACTTTCTTGTAAATACATGTCTTTCCAAAAGTCTGTATAAAACCATATGCTTTGATCAACTCATCAAAGCATATATTCCAACTCCGATATGCTTGCACCAGTCCATTGATGGATTGCTGGAGCTTGCACACTTTGTTAGCATCTTTAGGATTGACAAAAACTTTCTGGTTGCATCATATACAACTCTTCTTTAATAAATCCATTAAGGAATGCAGTTTTGACATCCATTTGCCAGATTTCATAAAATGTGGCAATTGCTAACATGATTCAGACAGACTTAAGCTTCGATACGAGTGAGAAAATCTCATCGTATTCAACACCTTGAACTTGTTGAAAACATTTCGCAACAAATCGAGCTTAGTAGATAGTAACACTACTATCAGTGTCCGTCTTCATCTTGAAGATCCATTTATTTAACATGGCTTGCTGATCATCGAGCAAGTCAATCAAAGTCCATACTTTGTTCTCATACATGGATCATATCTCAGATTTTATGGCCTCAAGCCATTTCGTGGAATCTGGGCTCATCATCGCTTCCTCATAGTTCGTAGGTTCATCATGGTCTAGTAACATGACTTCCAGAACATGATTACCGTACAACTCTGGTGCGGATCTTACTCTGGAAGACCTACGAGGTTTGGTAGCAACTTGATCTGAAGTTTCATGATCATCATCATTAACTTCCTCACTAATTGGTGTAGGAATCACTGGAACTGTTTTCTGTGATGAACTACTTTCCAATAAGGGAGAAGGTACAATTACCTCATCAAGTTCTACTATCCTCCCACTCACTTCTTTCGAGAGAAACTTCTTCTCTAGAAAGGATCCATCTTAGCAACGAATAACTTGCCTTCGGATCTGTGATAGAAGGTGTACCCAATAGTTACCTTTGGGTATTCTATGAAGACGCACTTCTCCGATTTGGGTTCGAGCTTATCAGGTTGAAAACCTTTTTCATATAAGCATCGCAACTCCAAGCTTTAAGAAATGACAGCTTAGGTTTACTGCTAAACCATAGTTCATACGGAGTCGTCTCAACGGATTTAGATGGTGCCCTATTAAACGTGAATGCAGCTGTCTCTAATGCATAACCCCAAAACGGTAGTGGTAAACCGATAAGAGACATCATAGATCGCACCATATCTAGTAAAGTACGATTACGACGTTCGGACACACCATTACATTGTGGTGTTCCAGATGGCGTGAGTTGCGAAACTATTTCACATTGTTTCAAATGAAGACCAAACTCATAACTCAAATATTCGTCTCCACGATCAGATCGTAGAAACTTTATTTTTCTTGTTATGATGATTTTTCCACTTCACTCTGAAATTCTTTGAACTTTTCAACTATTTCAGACATATATTTCATCAAGTAGATATACCCATATCTGCTCAAATTATCTGTGAAGGTTAGAAAATAACGATACTTGCCACGAGCCTTAACACTCATCGGATCGCATACATCGGTATGTATTATTTCCAATGAGTCAGTAGCTCATTCCATTGTTCTGGAGAACAGAGTTTTAGTCATCTTGCCCAAAAGGCACGGTTCGCAAGCATCAAATGATTCATAACCAAGTGATTTCGAAAATCCATCTTTTATGGAGTTTCTTCATGCGCTTTACACCGATATGACCCAAACGGCAGTGCCATAAATAAGTTGCACTATCATTATTAACTTTGCATCTTTTGGCATCAATATTATGAATATGTGTATCACTACGATCGAGATCCAACAAACTATTTTCATTGGGTGTATGACCATCGAATGTTTTATTCATGTAAACAGAACAACAATTATTCTTTGACTTTAAATGAATAACCGTATCACAATAAATACGATCAAATCATATTCATGTTCAACGCAAACGCCAAATAACATTTATTTAGGTTCTACACAAATCTCAAAGTGTAGGGAGAGTGTGATGATGACCATATCAATCTTGGAACTACTTCCAACACACATCGTCACTTCACCCTCTACTAGTCTCTGTTTATTCCGTAACTCTTGTTTCGAGTTACTAATATTTAGCAACCGAACAAGTATCAAGTACTCAGGGGTTACTATAAACACTAGTAAGGTACACATCAATAACCTGTATATCAAATATACCCTTGTTCAGTTTGCCATCCTTCTTATCCACCAAATATTCAGGGTATTTCCGTTTCCAGTGACCATTTCCTTTGCAGTGTAAGCACTCAGTTTCAGGCTTTGGTTCAGCTTTGGGCTTCTTCGTGGGAGTGACAACTTGCTTGTCATTCTAGTTGAAGTTCCCTTTCTTTCCCTTTGCCCTTTTCTTGAAACTAGTGGTCTTGTCAATCATCAACACTTGATGCTCTTTTCTTGATTTCTACCTTCGTCGATTTCAGCATCACGAAGAGCTCGGGAATCGTTTTCGTCATCCCTTGCATTATAGTTCATCACAAAGTTCCAGTAACTTGGTAATGGTGACTAGAGAACTCTGCCAATCACTATCTTATCTGGAAGATTAACTTCCACTTGATTCAAGCGATTGTAGTACTCAGACAATCTAAGTACTTGCTCACTAGTTGAGCAATTCTCCTCCATCTTTTAGGCGAAGTATTTGTCAAAGGTCTCATACCTCTTGACACGGGCATGAGTCTGAAATACCAATTTCATCTCTTGAAACATCTTATATGTACCATGACGTTTCAAAAACGTTTTTGTAGTCCCGGTTCTAAGCCATAAAGCATGGTGCACAAAACTATCAAGTAGTCATCATATTGAGCTAGCCAAACGTTCATAACGTCTGCACCTGCTCCTGCAATAGGTCTGTCACCTAGCGGTGCATCAAGGACATAATTCTTCTGTGCAGCAATGAGGATAAACCTCAGATCATGGACCAAGTCCGCATCATTGCTACTAACATCTTTTCAACTTAGTTTTCTCTAGGAACACATATAAAAACATAGGGAAGCAACAACGCGAGCTATTGATCTACAACATAATTTGCAAAATACTACCAGGACTAAGTTCATGATAAATTTAAAGTTCAATTAATCATATTACTTAAGAACTCCCACTTAGAAAGACATCCCTCTAATCCTCTAAGTGATTACGTGATCCATATCAACTACACCATGTCCGATCATCACGTGAGATGGAGTAGTTTCAACGGTGAACATCAATATGTTGATCATATCTACTATATGATTCACGCTCGACCTTCCGGTCTCTGTGTTCCGAGGCCATATCTGTTATATGCTAGGCTCGTCAAGTTTAACCTGAGTATTCCGCGTGTGCAACTGTTTTGCACCCGTTGTATTTGAACATAGAGCCTATCACACCCGATCATCACGTGGTGTCTCAGCACGAAGAACTTTCGCAATGGTGCATACTCAGGGAGAACACTTCTTGATAATTTTTAGTGAGAGATCATCTTAAAATGCTACCGTCAATCAAATCAAGATAAGATGCATCAAGGATAAACATCACATGCAATCAATATAAGTGATATGATATGTCCATCATCATCTTGTGCTTGTGATCTCCATCTTCGAAGCACCGTCGTGATCACCATCGCCACCGGCGCGACACCTTGATCTCCATCGTAGCATCGTTGTCGTTATGCCATCTATTGCTTCTACGACTATCGCTACCGCTTAGTGATAAAGTAAAGCAATTACAGGGCGTTTGCATTTCATACAATAAAGCGACAACCATATGGCTCCTGCCAGTTGCCGATAACTTCGGTTACAAAACATGATCATCTCATACAATAAAATATAGCATCACGTCTTGACCATATCACATCACAACATGCCTTGCAAAAACAAGTTAGACGTCCTCTACTTTGTTGTTGCAAATTTTACGTGGCTGCTACAGGCTTTAGCAAGAACCGTTCTTACCTACGCATCAAAACCACAACGATAGTTCGTCAAGTTAATGTTGTTTTAACCTTCGCAAGGACTGGGCGTAGCCATACTCGATTCAGCTAAAGTGAGAGAGACAGACACCTGCCAGTCACCTTTAAGCAACGAGTGCTCGTAGCGGTGAAACCAGTCTCGCGTAAGCGTACGCGTAATGTCGGTCCGGGCCGCTTCATCTCACAATGCCGTTGAACCAAAGTATGACATGCTGGTAAGCAGTATGACTTATATCGCCCACAACTCACTTGTGTTCTACTCGTGCATATAACATCTACGCATAAAACCTGGCTCGGATGCCACTGTTGGGGAACGTAGTAATTTCAAAAAAATTCCTACGCACACGCAAGATCATGGTGATGCATAGCAACGAGAGGGGAGAGTGTTGTCCACGTACCCTCGTAGACTGAAAGCGGAAGCGTTAGAACAACGCGGTTGATGTAGTCGTACGTCTTCACGGCCCGACCGATCAAGCACCGAAACTACGGCACCTCCGAGTTCTAGCACACGTTCAGCTCGATGATGTCCCTCGAACTCCGATCCAGCCGAGTGTCAAGGGAGAGTTCCGTCAGCATGACGGCGTGGTGACGATCTTGATGTACTACCGACGCAGGGCTTCGCCTAAGCACCGCTACGATATTATCGAGGTGGATTATAGTGGAGGGGGGCACCGCACACAGCTAAGAGATCCAAGGGATCAATTGTTGTTGTGCCTAGAGGTGCCCCCCTGCCCCCGTATATAAAGGAGCAAGGGGGGAGGGGGCGGCCAGCCTAGGAGGGGCGCGCCAAGGGGAGTCCTACTCCCACCGGGAGTAGGACTCCCTCCTTCCTTGTTGGAGTAGGAGAAGGGGGAAAGAGGGGGAGAGGAGGAAGGAAAAGGGGGCCGCACCCCTTGTCCAATTCGGACCAGAGGGGGGCTGCGCGCCTCCTTCCTTTCGGCCTCTCTCCTCTATTCCCGTATGGCCCAATAAGGCCCATATACTCCCCGGCGAATTCCCGTAACTCTCCGGTACTCCGAAAAATACCCGAATCACTCGGAACCTTTCCGAACTCCGGATATAGTCGTACAATATATCGATCTTTACATCTCGACCATTTCGAGACTCCTCGTCATGTCCCCGATCTCATCCGGGACTCCGAACTCCTTCGGTACATCAAAACTCATAAACTCATAATATAACTGTCATCGAAACCTTAAGCGTGCGGACCCTACGGGTTCGAGAACAATGTAGACATGACCTAGAACTATTCTCGGTCAATAACCAATAGCGGAACCTGGATGCTCATATTGGCTCCCACATATTCTACGAAGATCTTTATCGGTCAAACCGCATAACAACATACGTTGTTCCCTTTGTCATCGGCATGTTACTTGCCCGAGATTCGATCGTCGGTGTCCAATACCTAGTTCAATCTCGTTACCGGCAAGTCTCTTTACTCGTTACATAATGCATCATTCCGTAACTAACTCATTAGCTACATTGCTTGCAAGGCTTATAGTGATGTGCATTACCGAGAGGGCCCAGAGATACCTCTCCGACAATCGGAGTAACAAAACCTAATCTCGAAATACGCCAACCCAACATGTACCTTTGGAGACACCTGTAGTACTCCTTTATAATCACCCAGTTACGTTGTGACATTTGGTAGCACCCAAAGTGTTCCTCCAGTAAACGGGAGTTGCATAATCTCATAGTTACAGGAACATGTATAAGTCATGAAGAAAGCAATAGCAATATACTAAACGATCAAGTGCTAGGCTAACGAAATGGGTCATGTCAATCACATCATTCTCCTAATGATGTGATCCCATTAATCAAATGACAACACATGTCTATGGTTAGGAAACATAACCATCTTTGATTAATGAGCTAGTCAAGTAGAGGCATACTAGTGACTATATGTTTGTCTATGTATTCACACATGTATCATGTTTCCGCTTAATACAATTCTAGCATGAATAATAAACATTTATCATGATATGAGGAAATAAATAATAACTTTATTATTGCCTCTAGGGCATATTTCCTTCACTACGGGCTCCTGCAGATGCTATGGTTGTGTTGGCACGCTCATACGCGGTGCGGGGGGGGGGGGGGGGGCTCTGGCCACGGCGGCGTCATGGCCGGCGGCGAGGAACTCTCGGGCTCGACGGAGCCCGCGGTTACAGGAAGAAATCGGCATCGGGGGGAGAGAGGTTCGGTGCGGAGGCTCACAGCGAGGCCAACGAGTGCGAGGGCGAGGTCGGGGACGCTCTGTAGCTCCCGAATTGACGACGATGATCAACGGCGACCGACGAGGGGAACGGCGGTGCTGGCGGCGTCCAGGGGCTTCAAGCACCAAGTGGCCCGGTGAGGAGGAAGCTGGCAACGATACGGATCTCGGGAACACGGAGAGGGAGCGAGGGAGTGGCTGGCCGCGGTGTTTCTCAGCGGAGTGGCCATGGCGGCTTTGGCCATGAGGGGAAAAGAGCAGGGGAGTGAGAGAGAGAGAGAGAGCAGGGAGGCATGGGAGCGGCCGAGGGGTGGTGTGCTGGCCGTTTCCTAGGCACGAGAACAGGGCGAGGGGGGAAGCAGGAGGTGGAGCTTGGGCGCGCGCGCGTCGACACGCCTCTGCCTACTGGCAGAGGTTGAAGACGGTGGGGAGTTGGGCTGGGCCTCAGCCATAGTGCTGGGCTAGGTGGGGCGCTAGGTGGGCTGCAGGTAGGTGGCCCAGGTAGTTCCTCTCTCTTTCCCTTTCTTTTGTTTCAGTTTTCTATTTTTTTTCCTGTTGTGTTTTGATTTAGTAAATATACCAAACCATTTGATAAAATGCTGAAAATAACTGTGGGCACTTGTGAAATTATTCCCAATAGCCCTCAAATAGTTTCAGAATTTTTAGAGCATTTAATATATTTATAGGATTTAAATGCCCTAATTCAAATACAATATGAGTTAATTTAAAAATCCAAAAATGATCTAAGAATATATTCATCATTTTTGGCAGAGATTTCCACCTTAACCAGAAATCATGAACTTTTCTTAGGGACATTTTGGGTTTATTGAAAAGATTTTATGGTTGACCCTATTTGATTTAATTTTGGTGCTAGGGTTTGTCAATCCCCAATTCAGGTTTAAATGAAATTTAAACATGATGCAACAACCAAGCTAGTCCAAGTGCATAGCAAGGCTAGGGACGTGACAACTCACCCCTACTAAACAAGAATCTCGTCCCGAGATTCAATCATAGGGTAAGATGAAGGGGGAACGCAAACTGACATAATCTTCACGATCCAGGTGGCACTTCAAAGAATGTTGACTCGATCACCATCATTGTCTCGATGTCTTGCCCCGAGAAATCCAACTAACATGACAATGAGAGGGAAAGGAAAACTCTAGAGGGATCGATCTTATCGAAGGTCGAACAACTTAGGATCAACTCAGGGAGTGAGACATAGCAACATCTCTCAAGCTGAGACACGAAGCATACATCTAGAGAGATGGAGTGGAACAGATGACAAAGGTTCACTAGGTAGAAACCAATTCCACACTTAAAGAGGGTGGTGAACGGTTGTCAACGTAGCGAGGAGTTGAATTGCCATGATACCATAGCGAGACACCTCAGAGAAGGTGACTCGTGGAACCATTACCTTAAGTGGCAAAAAGAATTACTTTTGATTCAGAGAGCATTGAAACTCTTCATACCAGCCTGAGGCAAATCAAAATTGATCGTTTGAAGGAATTCAAAAGAATGTCATATCCAGTTTGGAACAGAAATTACGGTTATCGAACAACTCGGCAAAAGGAAGTCACATTCAGATTTATACTGAGGATATAACCTAGTGTCTGAGCATGCTCTCCAGAACTTGAGCATTTCCATATTCATCAACGTTTTACCAATATCCGTGTCAAGGATCCTGGCAACACAACGTACTACCATGATGAATACCGGTGGAAGAGATGTAGATGCAAAGGAAGATAACACCGTCTCAGATTTCACCTTGGCGGGGCCAAGGAAACAAAATCTGGATGATCGACTGAGAGACACTTAGCACTCCGCTTCTAATGTTCTCCTTGATGTGCTAGCATACCCATTTATTGAAATGGTTTGATATCTAGAACATCAAGTAAAAGGTCGGACTTCGGGAACACAAAAATCATAAGGCACAACTAGGGAGTAAATCCTACGAAGTCCTTATGGAAAGGTGGCCAACTTCTTCAATCAAGATATTACAATAACAGGTCTCCCGGCTGGGTGTATTGGCCACGACATCCACTTTATCGGGTTACAGAGAGACCAATATTATAGCTCTTGGGAAACGTTCCAACCATCATATCTGCCTGAGATTCAGATCTGGTTGGTGTCAGGATATTCCAAACTCACATGTCTGAAAAGAAGAGTTGCAACACAAATCGACGAGACAACGTTGCGAGATTCTCGGGAGATGAACTAGGATAGCAAGCTCCAAAACATGAGCTGGTTCTGCTACAAACCTGTGAACACGCTGTCCAAGACAAGCATGACCACATAGTAGTCTTATAATAAAACACTACCGAGTTCAGGTTGGGAAACCATCATTGCGGATAATGAAGTCCTTGCATAAGTCATATGATTAGCTCTTATGAAGGAACTTCTTTTCCTTGAACAAATCAATCAGTGGCTTGGGGTGCTACGGAATACATATGGAGTGGAGGTAATTAATCTACCAAACCATAGTACACTTTGCACATGTGTGACTAACTTGGGATGATTCCAAAGGAAACAAACATTGACTTCCTCAAATTCACGGCAGCAACTTGCATCAGATGCACATGAATTAAAGGGAGTCACTTCTTTCATCCAAACATATGCTTCATGCACAAGACATGAAGATAATGCTTATAAAGTTTCCAACACTAGCTCAATGTTCAACATGAATCATGGAGGAGACAAAATGCTGCTGATGGGCTCAAAAACAACTCATCAGAATTTCCATATCACTGGAATTCCGCCATTATGCGAACAAGGTGATAGTATTGGTCAGACCAAAAGATATAATGGTGTATGCTCGAGGGACAGCCACGAGTAAGACAACATTACGAACATCGTTGGTTCTGATTTGATTGGACGATAGCCCATACTCAAATTAAAGTTTTTATAAGACAATAGGTCCAATAACTGATCACAGGGACCAATCGATGAAGATATCATCTTTCTTCAACTAACACACCAACACCAGGATATCCCTTTGAAACGAACTAAGTTAGGTAAGCTTTTATCTTTCAACTCTCCAAGTTGTCGTTTAGCTTAACCAACTAGCTCAAGGGTATCCAACACGGATTCTTGGAGAAAGGGTGGTTTATAGGAATAAACCAACTTGATCACGAACTCAACATAGCGGTCAGGTGACAACCTGGTAATACTTCCGAGAAGATATACGAAAAATCACGAACCACCGATATGTCACTAAGCTCGAGAACAATCTTGCTTTTCAGGCAAGACGATATGATCAAATGAGCGAGGATTTGACAAAATCTTAACTCATCAATCAAAGAGTGCACCAGGAAATAAGGACTAGGTAGCACAATCTATCTTAGAATGATGATTCAATAACCAACATGCTAAGAATGAGAATATTGTCCATTTACTACCAAGCAACTAGTTGCTAGGGGTATTGATTTCACACATCATAGTTCACCTGTCGGCATTCCAGCTGCAACAACACGGAAGGCGAGAAATGAATAATGAGGGCAAGAAGTATCACTGTATCAAGAGTTCATAGGAAGGTGTGCAATTCCCATGATATTCTTGACATAAAGATGGTAACACTCCAAGGTGAAACAGAACAAAAACTAGATTAGCATTTTGATCTGCGGAGTACAACTAATTTGACCCAATCCTGGATATGGATGAGGTTCTGGAGTTTGTTTCTCCTAGTCATTCCGGAATAGAATGGCTTGACGGACCACAAGAGTAATAGGCACTGATTAACGGATGCACACATACTCTTGACTATCAATTGATAGATGGGGGGTCAGAATACAACTAAAATGGGACAACTCAAAAGAACATATGATTTCTGAGTTGTAGATGCATGGATTAGCATGTCAAACCAAGTTCAACATATTTCTTCCGGATAACCTGTGCGGAAAGGTAGAACTGACAGAGTCATGATATAGAATAGAGAACTCATCGAGAGCACTCTTGTTGTGATCTCTTGGTTCATAGAACTTCCGCCATAAGTAGTTCATGGTATTTGGAAGAAGGAAATACCATGGACCTTGAGGACTATCGCAAAGGTTACTAACAACCTAAAGGAACTAGCAAATACTACCAACAAGAAGTAGGTAGGGTGAATCGCGGTTCGAAAACCTAGGAATGGAATACCTACTACTAAATGGCATCATAGGATGCTTTCGAGAATGATGGCCAGAATCATCACACTGGAACACAAACCATGGCTAGCTTACTAGATGGTACTCTAGACACCTAGGGTCATAATAATAGCTCCAACATATATACCGAGGCAATGAAGTACCTCAACACACTAGTTGGTGTGGTTAATCTGGCCAAAGGAACATCGGAACGGTAAGAAGGGATTTGCAAATGCATAAGACTATTTAGAAACCTGGGATGACTCGGACAGCATAACGGATGTAAATGCTCAAAAATATTTGAGGAATCCTACAAAATGGTGGCATAACCACTCGATCATCACAATATCAAGATTTCGAGATCAACAGTTAACATACGGAAGTAGTAGGAGCTGAACTGAGGCTTAAATCCAACAATCTTATAAGTCTACGGATTAGCAACACGTGATCCTAATAGAAGAAGAGAAAGCCTAGTTTCTTAACCCCGTAGGAAAGTTAAGATGACTCAGATCAGAGGGCATAAGGTAAAGGAGTAAAAAGAGCCTTACATTTCATCCACAATCAATTCCCTTATATAACTAAAGAATTTCTAGACTCAACTTCGACCAGTTTGGCTTGGTAATCCTACAGGCAGCCTGACTCTGATACCAAAGCTGTCAGGACCCCGATCCTAAGTCACACCGATCTAGCATGTAACACATCATATCACTTTGCAGCCTCACGCACGGTATTCCCACAGGTGCCACCTTACCTGGCCCGGGAGCATTTGCACCTTTTGGCTCACGTATATGATAGTGCCGCTAGCATCCATATGACAAAGAACCCGGGTTGACATGGCTAGTCGTGAACCCAAAGTGGCACTAACTTACAGGGACAGGCATACATGACCCAAAAACGAACGTGTCGGTCATTAGCGAGTGAATCCGGGCTGTAGCAACTGGGCTAGTAGGACTTCGGTAAACACTGCGTGACATTTCCCCGAAGGGACAGACACAGGAACGAAGAAGGACACATGTCGGGCAGCCTAAGTGTTCCGGAGCAGTAGCAAGCTACCAAGGCTCAGTGGAAGCACTAGGAGACATTTCCCGGTAAGAGAGGCTACCAAGGATAAACAACTAGGTTGTCAGATCCCGCACATACCAAGCATTTCAATAACATACACACAATATGCTCGATATATGCAAATACAACATGGCATCACAACATGACTCTACGACTCAAGCATTTTATTCAGTAGACTCCGAGGAGCGAGATATTACAAACATGGGTCTCATGACCCAACACTCAGAGCATACAAGTCAAAACACAAGCGGAAGCTTAACATGTCTGAGTACAGACATCTACAAATGAAAAAGGCTGAGAAGCCTGACTATCTACCAGATCCTGCCGAGGGCACAAGATCGTAGCTGAGGTAACAAGCTAAACGTCGAAGTCCACAGGGAACTACTAGCGAGGCTGAAGTCTCTCTGCAAAAACATAAATTAAGCAACGTGAGTACAAATGTACCCAGCAAGACTTACATCAGATCTAACTACATATGCATCATTATCAACAAGGGGATGGTGGGGTTTAACTGCAGCACGCCAGCTTTGACTCGGTGGCTATCCTGAACTACGACTCCAAGTAACTCTTTTGAGGTGGCGCACACGAGTCCACATATTCACCATATCAATACACCACTATGGATCTGCTCCCGTCTCCCTACGAGAACGCCATCCATAGCACTCATGCTTATCTTGCGTATTTTAGAGTATCCACTTTCACTTGTCTATGAACTGTACAGGCAACCCAGAAGTCCTTTACCGTGGACACGGCTATTCGAATAGATCATATTAACCCTGCAGGGGTGTACTTCTTCACACACGCTCTCGCCACTTACCGCCATGTACACCACGTGTATCTCGGCAACCTTCAAGCGGAAGCCTGGCGAGGGAGTCGACCACGACCTGACTAACCACACAAGTCTCTAGTCCAGGTTTATCGCCTATTCGGGTTCCATCCGCAAGGAGATCCGGCCGGGTTATCGCTCACGGCCCCAAACGATGTGTGCAGGGTTCCCAAGCCCACCATCCGGGTGCCACTTGGTAGACTACTAACACTACCTACAAACACCAGAAACTAGTTGCAACTCCTGGACAGAGATCAAGTTGATTAATAAGTCGAGAGAGCTTGGAGCGCCCTGAGCCCAATGTGTGGTAGTAGCTGTTCATGGATCACAAACACAGAACTTAGTTCTTGAGGACGGCTGCAATGAGACAACCCACCATGTACTCCTACATGGCCTCTCACCGCTACCTTTACCAAATCGTGTTCACACACTTAGCTCACACACAGTAGGACATGTTTACACACCTCCAATTCATCCCCGATGAATCAGACCTGACTCAACTCTAAGCAGTAGCAGGCATGACAAACAAACATGAATGAGTCGGCACATCAGGGCTCAAACAACTCCTACTCATGCTAGTGGGTTTCATCTATTTACTGTGGCAATGACAGGTCATGCAGAGGATAAGGAGTTCAGCTACCGCAGCATGTAACAGTTGAATCATTGTTGTTCTAATGCAGTAAAAGAGAGCAGGAGCGAGAGAGTGGGATTGTATCGGAATGAACAAGGGGGTTTTGCTTGCCTGGCACTTCTGAAGATAAAATAGTTCTTCATTGGTGTCATCGAACTCATCGTCGGAACCAAGTCTATCGAGAGGGGACAAATACCGGCAACACAGAGAAAACACAATCAATGTAATGCAACAATATGATGCATGAATATGACATGGCAAAATGAGTGTGTTTTGGCAAATGCAACTTAGAACAGATTAAATGAAGTTGGTTTGAATACAAGATTCAAATTCAAACTCCATATGTGATTATTCAAATGCCATTCATATGATTTGTCCTAAACAGCAGCTATAAGTTGTTCTAACATGCATGGAAACAGTACAGATGGATAGATTGGATTTTTCTGATCATTTTTCATATATAAATTATTTCATTCTGAGCTACGGTTGAATTTATATGAATTTTGGAAGTTTTGGATATTTTCTGAAATAAATAAATCATTTTCGATTTATTTAAAATCCAGAAAGCAGATTACTACGTCAGCATGACGTCGGTGTGACGTCAGCAGGTCAACTGGGTCGGCCAGGTAAAACCTGACATGTGGGAGCCACTGGTCAGTGACATTAGTCTAATTAATTAAATTAGTACTAACCCTAGATTAATTAGCAGTGCTAGGACCCACCTGTCATTGACCCGGGGGGTCAAACTGGGCCCCACCCATGGTCAAACAGGGTGAGCGGGGTCAAACTCGCCGGCGACTCGACACCGGCGAGGCCCGAGACGGCGGCGCGGCTTGGAAAACGCCCACAGGGCACGGACGAGGCCGTTCTTGGGCTCGTTGGGGAGCTCTCGCTGGCGCGCGTCGAGTGGTGGAGCCAGCCGGGCCTGGGGTGGCTGGAGGCGACGGCGGGGAGCTCGGCCACGGCGGCCGGAGCTCGGCGAGCTCGGGCTCGGCTTTGTGGTGCACGGGAGCAAGAATAGTTGGGTGCTACGGGCTCCTGCAGATGCTATGGTTGCGTTGGCGCGCTCATACACGGTGTGGGGGGGGGGGGGCTCTGGCCACGGCGGCGTCATGGCCGACGGCGAGGAACTCTTGGACTCGACGGAGCCCGCGGTTACAGGAAGAAATCGACATTGAGGGGAGAGAGGTTCGGTGCGGAGGCTCACAGCGAGGCCAACGTGTGCGAGGGCGAGGTCGGGGACGCTCTGTAGCTCCCGAATCGACGACGATGATACACGGTGACCGACGAGGGGAACGGCGGTGCTGGCGGTGTCCAGGGGCTTCAAGCACCAAGTGGCCCGGTGAGGAGGAAGCTGGCAACTATACGGATCTCGGGAACCCGGAGAGGGAGCGAGGGAGTGGCTTGCCGTGGTGTTTCTCAGCGGAGTGGCCATGGCGGCTTTGGCCATGAGGGGAAAAGAGCAGGGGAGTGAGAGAGAGAGAGAGAGCAGGGAGGCATGGGAGCGGCCGAGGGGGGGTGTGCTGGCCGTTTCCTAGGCACGAGAATAGGGTGAGGGGGAAGCAGGAGGTGGAAGCAGGAGGTGGAGCTCGGGCGCGTGCGCGTCGACACGCCTCTGCCTACTGGCAGAGGTTGAAGACGGTGGGGAGTTGGGCTGGGCCTCAGCCATAGTGCTGGGCCAGGTGGGGCGCTAGGTGGGCTGCAGGTAGGTGGCCCAGGTAGTTCATTTCTCTTTCTCTTTCTTTTGTTTCAGTTTTCTATTTTTTTTCCTGTTGTGTTTTGATTTAGTAAATATACCAAACCATTTGATAAAATGTTGAAAATAACTGTGGGCACTTGTGAAATTATTCCCAACAGCCCTCAAGTAGTTTCAGAATTTTTAGAGCATTTAATATATTTATAGAATTTAAATGCCCTAATTCAAATACAATATGAGTTAATTTAAAAATCCAAAAATGATCTAAGAATATATTCATCATTTTTGGCAGAGGTTTCCACCTTAACCAGAAATCATGAACTTTTCTTAGGGTTTGGGTTTATTGAAAAGATTTTATGGTTGACCCTATTTGATTTAATTTTGGTGCTAGGGTTTGTCAATCCCCAATTCAGGTTTAAATGAAATTTAAAGATGATGCAGCAACCAAGCTATTCCAAGTGCATAGCAAGGCTAGGGACATGACAGTAACCTCTCTCTTACCCGCTATAATCTCTACTTAAACATGGTGCTCAACGCTATATATTATTTCCCAATGATGTATGGCTATCCTATGATGTTTGAGTAGATATGTTTGTCCTAATGGCTATTTGATGATCGTGATTGGTTTGAGTTGTTTGTTTTATTATTGGTGCTGTCCTATGGTGCCCTCCGTGTCGTGCTAGCGCGAGGGATTACCGCGGTAGGGTGTTGCAATACGTTCATGATTCGCTTATAGTGGGTTGGTGAGTGACTGAAACACAAACCCGAGTAAGAGGGATTGTTGCGTATGGGATAAAGGGGACTTGATACTTTAATGCTATGGTTGGGATTTACCTTAATGAATCTTTAGTAGTTGCGGATGCTTGCTAGAGTTCCAATCATAAGTGCATATGATCCAAGTAGAGAAAGTATGTTAGCTTATGCCTCTCCCTCAAATAAAATTGCAATAATGATTACCGGTCTAGTTATCGATTGCCTAGGGACAAATAACTTTCTCGTAACAAAAAGCTCTCTACTAATATTTACTTTATTGCATCTTTATCTAAACAGCCCCTAGTTTATGTTTACATGCTCTTTACTATCTTGCAAACCTATCCTATCACACCTACAAAGTAATTCTAGCTTCATACTTGTTCTAGGTAAAGCGAACGTCAAGCGTGCGTAGAGTTGTATCGGTGGTCGATAGAACTTGAGGGAATATTTATTCTACTTTTAGCTCCTCGTTGGGTTCGACACTCTTACTTATCGAAAACTGTTGCGATCCCGTATACTTGCGGGTTATCAGGACCCCCTACCCGAGATCTACCGGTTTTGACACCGACACCACGCCCTGAAGAAATGGTTCCCCCTTCCTCTCTCTCTCTCTCCATCTCCCCATTCGTACCTTGTGGGCGCCAAAACATCCTTTCCACTGTAGTCTCCTCCGTCCGCCACCCCATCCACCACCATCCTCCTCCACCATGCTGGAGCAGATACCCCGACACTCTCGTCCATTACAAGACATCGACCTCTCTCATCCACGTCTTCGGACCAGGATCCTTGATTCACGTCCTCTCGCTTCATCCGCGCCGTCGTCCTCTTGGCTGAGGCTGCTCGTACAACCGTCTCATCTACCGCGCCTAGATATTTCCCTCGCCACAACTGTCTGCCCTCCTAGATCTCCTTCCACGCCGCTGACAGCCATCGCTACCGCAGCAACGTCAAATTCTCAGCAGATGCATACACGTCGGTGCACCATAGGTGGTACTCTTTCGTATCTGCTCAACCTATTTATCACAGCAAGAAAATAGATCGCCACTACTTTACTGTGATTTCTTGTCCATCACTTAGGATCTTACTTGTTAGTTGAAAGGAAACATTGGTTATGAAGTTGCTTTTGTTCGGTTTACACCTTCAGATCTGCCATGGCATGCTCAACACTATACTTGCAATGCTTTTCATTTTCCTCTTTTATATTCCAGACTAGTTAAATGACAGTAGACTAAATTTCAAAATTGGGTTAGTCAATTTGAGAGTTCGCCGGAGTGAAGGAAGGGGCTCGGGTGGGGACGGTGGTTGTGGAGAGCGTTGTCCTGGCGGTGGTGGGGCCTCGCCGAACAAAGAAAACTCGACGTGGGTGGGGGCCGGAGTGGTGGTGGGGGTGGCAGAGGAACATAGGCAGTGGGGCGGTTCAGGGGAGGGCGGGGGGTTCGGGCCGGTGGTTCGGCCGGCGGCACGTGCGGTGTTTTGTAGGGGAAGAATCAGAGACAAGGAAGAAGAAGGGTTAGGAGACGTAGGATCTTCATCCAACCACCTGAAATTGTCGAATGACCCAAATGACGAAAGTCACGCGACTTGCATGCAGACATTCCTTTATATTCAGTACCATCATCATAGCTGCTTAGCACTGCTCCTCAATCCATCAAGCTAAACAACGTGCCACTCATAATTCCAAACTTGTTGCTGAAATACGAATCTGATATGATGCTAATATTACTAAAACACATAACATTTAATTTGTCAGCTAATGTTCCTACTTTACTTTCTAAAAGCACCTGCACCACATATAGAGAGACGGTAGGGAGTTGCATTCGTAATGCGCTCTGGTTCATCATGTGTGGGCACTATGCAACGAACATTTTATTATCCAAAATCTTCTTGCTCTTCTTTAGCATGTTCCTCTTCTGTTTCTAAATACAAGTCTAAACCCTAAACCCTAAACCCTAAACCCTAAGTATTCTCTCTGTTTCTAAATACAAGTCTTTGTATAGATTCCACCATGGACTACATATTGAGCAAAATGAGTGAATCTACACTTTAAAATGTATCTATATACATCTGTATGTGATCCATAGTGGAAATCTCTACGAAGACTTACATTTTGGAACGGAGGGAGTATCATAGTAGTACAATATGTTCCTTGTAGTGAAGAGGAGCAGGTACATTTGCAGTGTAGAGGTCTATTCGGTCGGTTGTGATGGACACTTTCAACTCTTCGGGCCTCTTTGATTCACAGGATTTTGTAAACATAGGAATAGGAATTGTAGTGGCCTGCCCACTTGAATCCTATAAGATTAGCAAGGAAATGCGGGGAGCTATGTCGCCTTTCAGAGTTACACTGATATTAACAGTATCGCACCTTCAGTTTAAGAGAGCTGGTATCCGAAGCCTTTCTAGTCGTACAGTAAATTCTGAACCTATCATCTGCCATCTATCCTTACTTCTGGAGCCTATTTTTTGTGTACTTGTGCCAGATTATATTAATGCACGCACCATATTACAGCACGCATGGGCTCTCTCAACAGAATCTAGTGATAGCACAGAAGGGTTTAAAGGGAGCCCCTATATTAGAATATCCTCTGCATTACAAAGATAATCTCACTACTATTTATGTTTTCATGCTTCTCAGATATTTTACGTAATCACAATGAATATCAGAATCCGCGCATCAGAAGAATATTATGGAACACTGCAAGGACTAACAAAATTGGCACCAAGGCATTGAGTGCCATTCTGGATGCAATGAAACTCATGCGCTCCCACCTGCATATTCTTGTTCAGAATATGATCCTAATGACTATTCTGACCTCGAGGAGTCGAAGGCAGATGGCCTGTCCTGTTCACCCATAAAGGTGCCTGTTCTAATTTGGCAAGGTTTTATTGATTGCACGTATCTTGCATAAGGTGTATTGCATTTCTTATACTTTGTTGCACCGCCATCTGCTTAGTTTACTCATCATACATGTCAAGATGCCACGCCCATCCATTATCAATACATATTCCATCTGTCATTGATGGTGTCTTGGACTAGGGGGTACTCACCACGTCGTCTCCCGATCTCTTGGATTGGGCCGAGGACCCCCATGGCCGTATAGTCATGGGCCAGTTCGGACAACCCCTGCCGCATACAAGGAAGACTCCACAAGACTTGGCGCCCAAGACAAGGACTCTCCTAAACCCTAGGCCTCCGGTGTCTTATATAAACCGAGGCCAGGCTAGTCAATAGATAATCTTATATTCCTTACTACAATCTCGTGGTAGACACATGTACTATGTACTATCCCCCATATGAATACAATCAAAAGCAGGACGCAGGGTATTATCTCTTCAAGAGAGCCCGAACCTGGGTAAAATCCTGTGTCCGTGTTACCATCGCTCCAAGACGCCTAGCTTAGGACCCCTACTATGAGATATGCCGGATTTGATACCGACATTGGTGCTTTCATTGAGAGCCTGCTAGGCGATCGTCGCGGTGCGATGGGTCATCTACCGACACCAAATCAGGTGTTATACTTTCAGTTTATTTAGTTTTACATAGATCAGTTTGTTTGCAAATTATCTACGTCGTCATGTGCCATTCTTTTACAGATCAGTTCTTTCCCTCACCTGGAAGTCGGGATCAAAAGATAGTCACGCAAACGCTGCACACCCCGATCTCCACTGCGCAATCCATGCAAAGCACATCGAGCTGAGGCATGCTGTCCTGTCGTGTCTTTTTGGCCCGCTTGTCCGCTTAGGATCAAGTGAAGGTGCCGTACATGCAGATCAAGATAAACAATAGCGTATGCGATCGTTTTTGGAGACACCAGGTTCTGTTTGGCAACCAACAAAAAATTCAGATCCGGCGCGTGGATGTAGCCTCACGTGGACAGATTTTTCAAAGCTGTCCTTTCTCCCCCAAAATTGCCATGTGCACTTGGAGATCACCGGGGAGATCCAATTCCTCTCTCTCTCGCTTCCTTATTCAATTAAGCCTTGAGGAAATAAACTACTCTAGTAACTGGTTTATACTCCATGTACGTAAAGTTTGCATGGTACTAATTGTTTTGCAATTTTTGAGGTGTGACCATGGTGCAAATTTGCTTTGAAGTGCCACTGATCATTAAGGAAGCACCTCTCCCGAGATTTGATGGATCAACTCAGCTCTCTCGTATGGAGATCAACTGGCGGACAACTTTGTCGCTTCCTACTTGTGATTCGACCAACTTTGCGTCTGCAACCGGACAACTTTTCATCATACTTTGCTTCGCCGTCTTTGATCTGGCCAGCCATTTATATTACTGCCAGGTGCTACCTCTCTAAATTATTTTTAGTGTGCAGTACTTTTACTCCGGATAGCTATTATTGTGGCCAATGTCGTTTTCTATATACAGGTAATTATTAATGTACGACCACAAGGATATCGCCGTACGAGGTCTTGTTTCACCGCTACATTGCATCAACGTCGTCGTTCCACGGACGACCAGTGGTTTTCGACCAGCCGATGTCAACCACGTCGTGTCACCACCCAGGCCATTATTTCTTTAAACAATATATTTGCACAAGTTAATTATGCAAAGATGTTTATTATGTATATTATTATTACCTTTATTATTATTTTTGGACTGCACCATTTTATGTGTGCAGGTAATCAACTTCCTAAAAAATTGTGCCACAACATGCATGTGAAAGCGGCGATAGTTCGGCTCAGTTGAGGAGATGACGCAGTACCATACACAACATGCATGTGAGACCGACGATAGTTTGGCTCAGCCCAGTCACATGGAGATTTGATATTTCTTTTTTCCCCATTATTTAGTTAAGTTTGGAGGTCGTCTACACTTTTCATTAATGGTCTCTCTTTTATGTGCTTCCCTGATGCAACTAGCACTACTGGTTGTTGCACATGCATTAAGATTGGATTGATGCAACAAGCTATCGTACGCGGCTGACTGCCACCGCACCGACCGACACCTCCGCACAACGAGTTCGGATCATACCAAGCCGATGTTGTCGCCCCGCGCATGCCAACGTGCATCGATGGGTCCGCGCTGCCACTCCGTCGAACCAACCCTGACGCACCGGCCAAACTTACTTCATAATTCGCTTCGCATATATTAACTATGCAATTTTTCTTTTCAATTTTTTTTGCTTGCGCTGTTATATGTGTGCACGTAATCGATTTTGACCACATTGCGCGGTCACTTCGGCATCACCAGTCGACCTGCAGGAGACTTCGGCATCCGCCGATCACAGCTTCGCCGTATCAACTGGGCCAAGAACTTCATCGGTCGAGCGGGATCACTACTCCGGAGTACCGAACTCCTTGCTCGGACACCTCGGGCATGGGGGCTGGGACCTCGGCTATGCCGAGAATTGTGAACCTTGTCGGATCTGTCACAGATCAATGGGCGTCTTCATCCCGCCACAAGCCCGAATCGCATCATCAATACCGAGCACATTAACCAGCTAAGTCGCTTTCATGCTCAAAAAAATTCAGTTTTAAACTTTGTTCGGTTTGACCAAGCATTACTTTTTTTAGCACAAAGTTGTTTGTGAAAAACTTCCTTGTCCAAACTTTGTTTGTGACACACAAATTCAAATACCCTGTTTACTTGGGGGATTCCTTTATGAAGCCTTTCCTCTTGCATATGATTATACTTGTACAGCTTCGTTCCTTGTGCATGTATTACGCCACAATATGCACCATATTGTCGGCGTTCTGGGAACGGGGGTCCCCAGACTTGCCTACCTGCGGCCTGCAGCGTGGCTCAAGTGGGGGCCCAGCGCAGCCCAGCTTCATCAGCTCAAGCTCGAGACCCTTGCGAGGGGCCAAGCCTCACGGGGCGGATGAAAGGGAGCTTCCTCAGGAGCAGCCTCATCAGGCAGGCTCGCGAGGAGGCGGAGAGATCAAGGCAGGGGCACCTCGCGAGGAGCCCGTGACGCAATCCATGACGATCAAGACCAGGCGGGTGCCAGGCGGGCGTCGGCCAGCGCAGTGTCCTTGTTTCCCCTTCGGTGCAAACGGGGCAAGCACAGGCCAAGGCATCAGGCAAAGGTTATCGTTTTGGTGCAACAAGACCAAGACGAGCAGAACGGCAGGATGGAGGTCATCGTGGAGCCTAGAACGGCGTCATCGTCAGAGCCTCTTGCAGCCGAAGACCAACTTTAGTCAGGATAAGTGTACTAGATGTTCCCCTTCAAAATGGCCAATTGTTGGCGCCCTTCCCGCTCATTATTTGGGTAGAGGCCCAGGGCCTCCCATTATAAATAGGACTAGCCACCAAAGAGTAGAGGGATCGAGAAACGGATCGACCAGAGAGAGAGAGAGAGAAGCGATTGAACTCACTCAAGCAGTTCATCGCACCAGCCAAGAACAGCCCCTCGCGAGGCTATTCTCCCTTTGTATTGTTCATCATCAGCCCCTGAGGCAATCCACCAAACCACACACTAGAGTAGGGTATTACACCACAATGGTGGCCTGAACCAGTATAAATCTTGTGTCCCTTGTGTGTTCTTCTTTCTAGGCTAGATCCTTGCGAGACTTCGAGACGTGAGCTGGTAGGGGAAAGATCTTCGTGCACACTCCAGTGTTCGAACCACAAGGGTCTGCCGGAACCCGAAATCTGACATTTGGCACGCCAGGTAGGGGTGCGCCGGAATCTTTCTTCCGCCGGTCGCATGTGATCTTCCGTCGTGTCCATGTCTAACGCTCGCCGAGCCCGCACCGAGCATCGGGCTGCTCACGCCGCTTGAGTCACCCAGACGACTCATATCGGCGGCCGCCCCCATCGTTCCCCATCGCCTGCCACCAACGCCGCCACCGGCCCAGCGGGGAACAAGCAGCAAGCCTTGTCCCTGCATCATTCAGTGCGGTGGGAAGGCCGCACCGCCACCCCGTCGCTGACTCCAGCCGGTTCATCGTCCCACGCCCGTCGTGCCCCCACGGACGCACACGCTGCGCTGCTCCTGGTGCATGAACTCCTGCACTACCGTCCCGTCGACGACCTCTACGAGGACTAGCTAGCCCGCATCATCGAGCTTGTCAGCGCCACAGGGGGCTCTCCTATGCCCTCTCTCTCGCTGCCTCGTCCTCCATCCTGTGCGGGAGGCGAGGATCAGGAGATGCCTCTGCCACCTCCTCCCCAAGAAGGCGCCCTGGCTCCAAGGCGCGCGGCCCCAGGACAAGACCCTCCACGTCCGGCGCCTGCTCTACAAGAAAGGAGTTGCCAAGAAAACACTCTTTGTCGGTGTCAAAACCGGCGGATCTTGGGTAGGGGGTCCCGATCTGTGCGTCAAGGCTGATGGTAACAAGAAGCGAGGGACGCAGATGTTTACCCAGGTTCGGGCCCTCTCGATGGAGCTAAAACCCTACTTCCTGCTTGATTAATATTGATGATATGGGTAGTACAAGAATAGATCTACCACGAGATCAAAGAGGCTAAACCCTAAGAGCTAGCCTATGATGGTATGATTGTAATTGTGATCGGCCTTCTAAGGACCAACCTCTACGGTTTATATAGACACTGGAGAGGGCTAGGGTTTACATGGAGTCGGTTACAAGGAAGGAAATATAATATCCGGATCACCAAGCTTGCCTTCCACGCAAAGGAGAGTCCCATCCGGACACGGGCCAAAGTCTTGAGTCTTGTATCTTCACGCTTCAATAGTCCGAATGTTGTACACAGTCCGGCTGTCCGGATACCCCCTAATCCAGGACTTCCTCAGTAGCCCGTGAACCAGGCTTCAATGACGATGAGTCCGGCGTGCAGTATTGTCTTCGGCATTGCAGGGCGGGTTCCTCCTCCGAATACTCCAAAGTGGTTATCGAACACGTAGACCATGTCCGGATTTGCAAGATGGTCTTCATATGCCACCGTAGAGAGAATGATATTTCACAAATGCAATCTGCTGACAACTTTTTCTGATGACGTGACATGTTATTACGGTCAAATCATTATTCGATCCGTTTTCCCCCAACCAGCTACAACACATATTACGAGGCGGTTTCTTTGACATGTCTTGTCGAAGCAGAGGTCGTGTCCCCTTATCATGAGATTCTCATCAATACGGGTATGGGTAATCTCACCACGCCATTAATCGTGGCGCTTGGGAAACAAGCGATTCTCAACGGGCAAGTGGGGAGGCACATCGCTCTCGGCTCCTCTATAAAGGGATAAGATTTCCCCATTTTCACCCACGCCTTCTTCCTCCTTTGCCCACTCTTGCCCCCTCGAGCTCCAGCGCCCAAGCCCAAGTCTTCTCCACACAGCTAAACATGTTCAGACCAGGAGGCAAGTGGGTGGCCTCCACCATCTAGGAGAAGCACATCGCAAATCTTCGGGCGACCGGATACTTGGCCGCGGACATAGCGCACCATCTACCAGACGCCGGGCAGGTCATTCTGACCCCAGGACCCCATGAGAGGGTCGTATTCGTCGCCCACTTCGTCCGTGGACTGGGATTTCCACTCCATCCCTTCGTCTGCGGGCTCATGTTCTACTATGGGCTAGATTTCCATGATCTAGCCCCGAACTTCGTCCTCAACATCTCAGCGTTCATCATCATATGCGAGGCCTTCCTCCGCATCCGGCCTCACTTCGTCCTATGGCTGCAAACCTTCTGCGTGAAGCCGAAGGTTGTGAGCGGCCAACAAGCAGAGTGCGGAGGGGCCATGGTGGGCAGAATGCCCAACGTCACATGGCTTGACGGCTCCTTTGCGGAGACCGCAAAAGGATGGCAATCGGGGTGGTTCTACATCACCGAGCCGCGCGGCGCCAACTGGGCGGCGGCCCCCGAGTTCTGATCTGGAGCCCCCATGCGGCTCACCTCCTAGGAGAAGAAGGGCCTGTCCTGGGGCGATTCCACGGAGCTGGCCAGACTCCAGACATGCATCAAAAGCATGAAGGACAAGAACATCAAGCTTGTCAATGTGGTCCAGGTCATGCTCGTTCGCCGGATCCTGCCCTGCCAGAAGCGGGCAGTCAATCTATGGGAGTTCGTCCCAACCGAACACAAGACGCTCAAGAAGCTCTACGACATGACGCACAAAGGCGCATGGAAGGTATTGTTCAAGGCCTCCGAAGTGCCTCCTCCCACATCCAAGGATCGCGGGCTTCACACCGCGCGGGCTCCTAGGCCGATGAGTTCTCAGACTGACACCGGACCCAGTTCTTCCCAATATATTCATGGGAGCGCTTTAAGTAGTTGTGCATATTTGCTTCAGGACTATGTGGAGACAGCGGAGCAGATCTACTGTCTGGCTCCACTGCCAAAAGGCCTGGTGGATGCTCTCCTGACGGAGATGTTGGTCCCAGCACCGTACAAGGTGCCGGAGAAGAAGACCGAGAAGAAAGCTCCGGGGATCAGAAAGGGTCTCCGGCGTAAGGTTGTGCCGGAGGCCTCGTCCGAAGATGACGAGGCGGACTCCTCCCACGAAGGGAAGGAGGAGGAAGAAGAAGATGCCCCATCCGAAGAGGATGAGGGGCCCGGGGAAGCAGACCGGGGGGCGGAAAAGGCCCTTGGCGTAGGGCCGTCATTCCCCTGTCGTCTGATGACGACGAGACGGATTCCTCCCGCGGAGGCGGGGGGAATCAGGAAGAGATTCTACCTCCCCACACTGGGGGGAGAAGAAGAGGAAAGCCGCCCCGGAAGGGGAGGTTGGGGCGTCCAAGAAGGGGAAGGGATCCCTTCTGGACTATTCCGCCACGGCCGCTCACAGCAAGGAGGGGTGGCTGCCCAGGGGGCAGCCCCTAGTGCGATCGTAAGTGTCCACATTCCATCATGGTTTCACTTCATAGTTTTTTTATTTATAATGTTGAACATACGTGTAGTCCGGCCAGGGATCACCCCGAGGTATCTTCCTCCGGGTCCCTGAGCAATTCGGAGATGAATTCGCTTCCGACGGCCACTACTCCTCAACCCGCGAACGACATAGAGGTGTTGTCCCAAAGGCTCCCAGAGCGGGGGGAGGTGACTCAGGAGACGCCTCGAGGTGGGGTCCCAGACGTCGGACACGCGGGGTTCAAGATCCACGCGGATCGTGTCGACGAGAGCCATGGCTAGTCGGGCTCTCGGCCGAACACAATTCCGGAACCTTCGATGGTTCTGGACTCAGGCGGGCGGCACCTCGTTAGGGAGGGCGAGCCGTCTGTATCAAGGATTTCCATTGCGCATGAGGCGCCGGACTGTCTGCTGGAAGCGCTTCGCGGCGCTTCCATGGATGAAGAGCACCGTACTCTCATGAGTACGGTGATTCGGAAGGTTTTGTCCGCCAAGAGTGAACTAACCGAAGCTTGCACCAGCCTCCTGATAGGCTTTGAGGTAAGTAATAAATATGTGCAAAATTACCACCCGATAGGTATTAGCCCCTGATAATCTGTTTGGTGTTCGGAAAGAAAAGCCAGACGGAGGGTCAATTATAATCCGCATGAGTTTAATGATGAGTATTGTTGTGAATAAGCAGGTTGTGCTGCTTGCTGCTGCATCCCATACCGCCGAGGTTGCCGAACTGAAGCGGGACTTGGAGCAGGTGCAGGGAGAGCTCGACCTCACGAGGAGGCAGCTCGAAGAGAACAGGGGTAAGTGATTCCCTCTCTTATGCATTTGAGGATACTCAGAATTGGTGAGTCTAATGCCTAAGTGTCGTGACTGTGTAACAGGGGCCACCACCGAAGTGGCGTCCCTGAAGAAGGCGCTATCCAAGGCCGAAGAAAAGGCGGCCTTGGAGTGTAAGGAGCGCGAAAAGCAAAGTGCTAGGGTAGGTGAGGTACAGCAAGAGCTCCAGGACCTTGGCAGGAAATGCGAGTCCGTGGAGCATGATCTGAAGGCGAAAGAGGCCGAGCTTGCGAAGGCCCTTGTGAATTTGAAGGACGCCAAGGCCGAAGCCGAGAAAGCACAGTAGGAGATCCAGGAGGCCAAGAAGATAGCAGCGGGTAAGAAGTTCTTTATGCAAAGCAAACATGTGGAGGAGGCGTTTCTTTTACTTACTTGAATTTGGAGCTCTCTAGGGGCGTTCGCAGATCTGCCACGCAGCATATCAAACGCTGCGGAGTTCTACCATGCCCAGGAGGGGAACTCAATGGAGAAGCTGTTCTGGTCCCAGTATGCTGGGGCCGAACACCCGATGCCTCTAAGTGACCAACTGAAGCAGTTGGTAGAACTCCACAGGGCGGCCGAACTGGCTATGAAAGGTTTCATAGGCCGGATGTGGCCTGGTGAGCTCATGCCTAGTAGCTACTTCGGCCTGATCAAGCGGATGGTGGATGCCTGCTCGCGGCTTGAGGTGATCAAGTGATCCGTATGCATCAAGGGTGCCCGCCGGGCCTTTGCCCGCGTCAAGGTGCATTGGGGCAAGCTGGATGCGGAGAAGTTGGTCAAGGGCAGGCCGCCGGAGGGCAAGGCGCATCGCCATCCCGAGCTATACTATGATGGCGTTATGAAGGGTGCTTGTCTCGTCGCTGATGATTGTACTAAGGACACCGTTTTTGAATGAATTCACTTCTGTCATGTTTGTATTTTGAGGACGAAGTACTTGCGCTATGTAGCGCTTTTGTTATTTAAAATATTACCTTCTGTGCGGCTATTTATAAAATTCTGAAAGTAGGCCAGTCGTCGGCTTCCTCCCCCACGTAACTAGTACTGGGGTGTTCATGGAAAACCCGAACATTCTTTATCCAAATGCTTGGTCCCTTAAGGAGGTGTCCGGCGCAGCGAACAAGGCAATCGGACTATGCGGCTTTATAACTTTCACTTAGCCATAGAAGTCTACAATTTTAAATTTCGGCGAAGCCCCTAGAATCCGGATGACCGAATCGGGGCGCTATACACGCCTAGATCGGACGAAGCCGATATATCACCTAAAGCGGAAAATCTTTAAGGATTTTAAGACCTCTCGAACAGCGACCAGCTGTCGCCACATCATGCCGGTCAGTTTTCGGCTTTCTCTACTGAGGTTCTCGTCCGGAAGAACTGGGACACAATCGCAGTAGTTCTCCCTGCGCTACCTTAGCCGATATAACGGAACGTAAGGCACCAAAACAAGGAAGCCGGGCTATCCCAACTGTAGACCCAAGACATGATTCGGAGCTGATGCATATAGTGCTATAAGTTCGGGGTGTCGCACTGTTGAAAGTGTTCGGACTTGGTTTGCCATATTACGAGGCGCCGTGAGGAGCTCCTGGCAAACTGACCGTACCAAGGTGTACGGATGCGATACCAAATAAACATTTATAAAAGAAGAAAATGCTCAAATAAGTATAATAAGCTGACGCTATATATAATCTCCCATTGACGAAAAATACGTTTAAGCATATGTTTACAACGGATGCATTAAGCAGAGACAAAATAGGACTATTTGACATGTCCTATCCAAGGGAAGGCTATGTACAGGTAGATGAAGCAGGTATAATGATCGTAAATAGATTCCACCTGGGGATTTCCTTCTGCGCACAATGTCTGTTGCCTCCTTGGATGTCTCTCCCATATGAGTCCGGCAATTCGGCTCTTCTGAGGATGTTGCACTAACGTGGTGTCCTGAAATGTAAGAGGGAAAGAGTATGAAGGTATTTGGCGGTTACCCGTACTATCGACTAAGTCGTTGATGCGCCTCCGCCTATGCCCATGGTATCTTGGGTGTGTAATTGTGTACACGTGGCACAAATGCTGCTTTGGAGGGGCTTGAGCGGAGGCTGGACTGCTAATCACGCTCTTGGCATTCCTGATGATCCTGTCGCAGGGTGCTTCGGACTCGCTTGACTGTGCTCGAGGTTGTCACCGGATTGGTTTGTTGGAGTAGGCCGCATTGTACTTCTGCCGCGAGGGCTACCGTATGCTCTTTTGTTCGAAGGGAGCGGTCCATATTTCCATTGATAGTGATGACCCCGCGCGGTCCTGGCATCTTGAGCTTGAGGTATGCATAATGTGGTACCGTATTGAATCTAGCGAATGCGGTTCGTCCGAGCAGTGTGTGATAGCCACTGCGGAAAGGGACGATGTCGAAGATTAACTCTTCACTCCGGAAGTTATCTGGGGATCTGAAGACCACTTCCAGTGTTATAGAGCCCGTACAGCGGGCCTCTACTCCAGGAATTACACCATTAAAGGTAGTTTTGGTGGGCTTGATCCTTGAAGGGTCAATGCCCATTTTGCGCACTGTGTCCTGATAAAGCAGGTTCAGGCTGCTGCCGCCATCCATAAGGACTCGCGTGAGGTGGAATCCGTCAATGATTGGGTCTAAGACCAATGCGGCTGATCCGCCATGACGGATGTGGTAGGATGATCCCTACGATCAAAGGTGATTGGACAAGCTGACCATGGATTGAACTTGGGGGCGACTGGCTCCATCGCATAGACGTCCAATAGTGCCCGCTTCCGTTCCCGCTTCGGGATATGGGTGGCGTAGATCATGTTTACCGTTTTCACCTAGCGCGGGGGAGGGGGGGGATTTCTTTTGTCCCCCCGTGTTTGGACGCCGGGGCTCTTCGTCATTGTCACTGTGCAGCCCCTTGTCCTTGTTTTCGGCGTTTATCTTGCCGGCCTGTTTGAACACACAGTAGTCTCTATTGGTGTGGTTGGCTGGTTTGTCCGGTGTGCCATGAATTTGGCATGAGCGCTCCAGTATGCGGTCCAGACTGGACGGTCCTTGATTATTTCTTATGAATGGCTTTTTCCGCTGTCCGGACTTAGATCCGCTGAATCCGGCATTGACTGCCGTGTCTTCAATGCTGTCACCGTTGTTCCGTCTCTTATGTATGTTGTGCCGTGGCTTGCCGTTAGCATCGCGGCCATCCTAAGTGCCGGAATGTGGTGTGGTGCCGCTGCGAGCCAACCAGCTATCCTCACCCGCACAAAAATGGGTCATTAGGGTTGTGAGAGCTGCCATAGACTTGGGTTTTTCCTAGCCGAGGTGTCGGGCGAGCCACTCGTCATGGACATTATGCTTAAAAGCCGCCAGGGCTTCGGCGTCCGGACAGTCGACTATTTGGTTCTTTTTAGTAAGGAACCGGGTCCAGAATTTCCGGGCTGACTCTCCGGGCTATTGAGTAATGTGGCGCGGGTCATCGGCGTTTGGTGGTCGCACATATGTGCCTTGGAAGTTATCAAGGAATGCGTCTTCCAGGTTTTCCCAACTGCCAATGGAATTTGCTGGCAGGCTGTTTAACCAGTGCCGTGCTGGACCTTTGAGCTTAAGGGGAAGATACTTGATGGCTTGTAGATCATCTCCGCGGGTCATGTGAGTGTGGAGAAGGAAATCTTCAATCCATACTGCGGGGTCTGTTGTGCCATCATATGATTCGATGTTTACGGGTTTGAACCCTTCTGGGAATTCATGATCCATTACTTCATCAGTGAAGCAGAGAGGGTGTGCGGTGCCTCTGTGCCGGGCTATGTGGCTACGCAGGTTGGATTGGTCTGGGTTGCTGTGTTCGGCCCGGCTGGACTTGTTGATGATGTATCCGGTGCGACGGTCATCATCGCGCGCTGGGGCGCGCCCCCTCGATCCGTAGATTGATCTTGGCTGTCCTGCTTTGTTTTCTAGAATATCTTGCAGGTCTTGCCTGTTGCCCCGAGCCGTAGTGTATCGGCATGGGGGTGCGGGCTGGTATCCGGGCTGATATCCCGTTTTATCCCGGGCACGGGGTGGCCGGTCAGCCGTTTGGCGTTCGAGTTCGTATTCCTCGGCTGCCAGGACTTCAGTCCATCTGTTTGTGAGCAGATCTTGATCAGCTTGCAGTTGATGCTGCTTCTTCTTCAAGCTCCTTGGAGTGGCTATAAGCCTGCGCTTGAAGCGCTCCTGCTCTACGGGATCCTCAGGCACGCTGAATTCGTCGTCGCCGAGGCTAATCTCGTCTTCGGAGGGGGGCATGTAGTTGTCCTCCTCCGGGTATGCATCTGTCGCCTGTTCTTCTGAATTGTTCTGCTCATCTTCATGTTCGGCCTGCTCGAAGGCGGGCTGGTCAGGGTCATATTCTTCTTCGGCGTCATCCGGATTATTTTCATCTCCGGGGCTGGTGTTGCTATGGCGGGGCTTGGAGCGGCACCGACGACGCCCATTCTTTGATTTTCTTCCCGAGGGGTTGTCCTCCGTTGCCTCGTCTCCACTAGTTTCCTTCGGAGTGTCCATCATATATATATATCATATGAGGAGGTGGCCATCCACCGCTCGGTGAGCGGTGGCTCCTGTAATTCTCCTACATCGTCGTCCATACCATCGATGTCTTTGGAGTCGAAGTCAAGCACGTCGGTTAGATCATCGATCGTGGCAATGAAGTGGGTGGTGGGTGGGCAACGAATTTCGTCGTTGTCTGCTTCCCACTCAAGCCGGACATAATTCGGCAAGGAGTCTCCTGACAAAGAGAGAGACTTCAATACGTTCAGCATGTCGCCAAAGGGCGAGTGCTGAAAGACGTCCGCCGCGGTGAACTCCATCACCGGAGCCCAACCAGTTTCGGCAAGCTCAGGGACGCGCGGACTGGAACCTACAACCGGACATGAATCCGGGGGTCCGGAGTCACAAGCTCCCTCGGAAGTGAGGCCTGTGTTCGGCTCCATCGCCGATGAGGGTACGGCCTGTGGGGTGGGGTCCAGCCCTCCGTCCTTAGGCAATGCTACCTGCCCCGGATTTAGACCCGGGGCTTCTGCCGGGGTGATATCCCGAGCATCGTCTAACAGCAGGTTTAAGCCATGCTCATCATGATTGTTCGGCGATCCTGGTGCCGGCCCGAATCCATCGAAGATCAAGTCTCCGCGGTCATCCGCTGTGTAGTTCAAGTTTCCGAACCTGATCTGGTGGCCAGGGGCGTAGCTATCGATCTGCTCCAGGTGGCCAAGCGAATTGGCCCGCAGCGCAAAGCCGCCGAACACGAAGATCTGTCCGGGGAGGAAGGTCTCACCCTAGACGGCGTCATCGATGATGATTGAAGGGGCCATCAAGCCTGACAGCAATGGCATAGAGGAACTCTCAATGAAAGCACCAATGTCAGTGTCAAAACCGGCGGATCTCGGGTAGGGGGTCCCGATCTGTGCGTCAAGGCTGATGGTAACAGGAAGCAAGGGACAGAGATATTTACCCAGGTTCGGGCCCTCTCGATGGAGGTAAAACCCTACTTCCTGCTTGATTAATATTGATGATATGGGTAGTACAAGAGTAGATCTACCACGAGATCGTAGAGGTTAAACCCTAAGAGCTAGCCTATGATGGTATGATTGTAATTGTGATCGGCCTTCTAAGGACCAACCTCTACGGTTTATATAGACACTGGAGAGGGCTAGGGTTTACATGGAGTCGGTTACAAGGAAGGAAATATAATATCCGGATCACCAAGCTTGCCTTCCACGCAAAGGAGAGTCCCATCCGGACACGGGCCAAAGTCTTGAGTCTTGTATCTTCACGCTTCAATAGTCCGAATGTTGTACACAGTCCGGCTGTCCGGATACCCCCTAATCCAGGACTTCCTCAGTAGCCCGTGAACCAGGCTTCAATGACGATGAGTCCGGCGTGCAGTATTGTCTTCGGCATTGCAGGGCGGGTTCCTCCTCCGAATACTCCAAAGTGGTTATCGAACACGTAGACCATGTCCGGATTTGCAAGATGGTCTTCATATGCCACCGTAGAGAGAATGATATTTCACAAATGCAATCTGCTGACAACTTTTTCTGATGACGTGACATGTTATTCCTGTGCGGGAGGCGAGGATCAGGAGATGCCTCTGCCACCTCCTCCCCAAGAAGGCGCCCTGGCTCCAAGGCGCGCGGCCCCAGAACAAGACCCTCCACGTCCGGCGCCTGCTCTACAAGAAAGGAGTTGCCAAGAAAACACTCTTTGTCGGTGTCAAAACCGGCGGATCTTGGGTAGGGGGTCCCGATCTGTGCGTCAAGGCTGATGGTAACAAGAAGCGAGGGACGCAGATGTTTACCCAGGTTCGGGCCCTCTCGATGGAGCTAAAACCCTACTTCCTGCTTGATTAATATTGATGATATGGGTAGTACAAGAATAGATCTACCACGAGATCAAAGAGGCTAAACCCTAAGAGCTAGCCTATGATGGTATGATTGTAATTGTGATCGGCCTTCTAAGGACCAACCTCTCCGGTTTATATAGACACCGGAGAGGGCTAGGATTTACATGGAGTCGGTTACAAGGAAGGAAATAGAATATCCGGATTGCCAAGCTTGCCTTCCACGCAAAGGAGAGTCCCATCCGGACACGGGCCGAAGTCTTGAGTCTTGTATCTTCACGCTTCAATAGTCCGGACGTTGTACACAGTCTGGCTGTCCGGATACCCCCTAATCCAGGACTCCCTCACTCGTCCCCAAGAAGGTGCTCGTGTGCTCCCAGCACCGGCGCGCCACGAACGGATCCCTGCGCCGCCACGTCAAGACCCCGCGCTGCTCCAGGCAGTGGCGCGTGGGAATCCCCAGGAGCAAGCCCCACATCAGCAGAGAGCTCCGGTGGCCACCGCAGGCTGCCGCACCTTCACTGCCGAGCTGCGTAGAGTCGCATGGCCTGGCAAGTTCAAGCCGGACCTGCCTCCTCGCTACGATGGCACTGCCGACCCCGCGGAGTTCCTTCAGCTCTACGATCTGGGCATCGAAGCCGCCAACAGGGACGAAAAGGTCATGGCGAACTGGTTTCCCATGGCGCTCAAGGACGGTGCCCGCACCTGGCTCCTGAACCTGGCTCCTGGCACGATCTCCTCCTGGGACGAGATGCGCACCCGCTTCATCGCCAACTTCCAAGGCACTCGTGACCGGCCCCCGGCCATGAGCGACCTGCGCCACATCAAGCAACAGCCAGGAGAGACCCTACAGAAGTACATGCAGCGCTTCAACAACACCGATGGCGTGTGTGACATCAAGATGAAAGAGGAGCTAACAATCCATGAAGACCTGTGCACATCCTTGGAGCTGTTCAACTTGGCGACCAAGTGCGCCAGGGCTGAGGAAGGGCGCCTCTCCCTCCTCGAGCTTCCGGCTGCCAATCCAGAAGAGAAGAAGCCCAAGGTCAAGGACGTGAAGCGCAAGGGGGCTGCTGTGCTTGCAGCGGAGCCAGACACCAAGTGAGGCAGGGATCAGCCTGAGTCATCCAAGGGCAGCCGGTACTGCGTGTACCACGACCTCCACACCCACAACACCAATGAATGTCAAGAGCTCAGGGCCGTGCGAGATGGGCGTATCGGTCGACGCCTCGACCGCAACAATCGGGGCTATGGCCGAGGAGGAGGAAGAGGTGGAGGACGATGGGAAGACCGTGGCCCTCACCAAGGGTGGCGTGACCGACCTCGCGAGGACCGCTGGCAGGACCAGCCTCGCGAGGGAGGTTGGAGGGATCAGCCTCGTGAGGATCGCCCTCACGGCAACGCAGGCCTCCCTCCTCTACCACCACCGCCGAGGAGGAATGAAGACCATCATCAGGACAAGGGGGCTGGGAGCTTCCAGGAGCCGCGCACAATCGCTTGCATCTTGGGCGGCGCTCAGGCCCCAGCCTCTCAGCGCATCTTCAAGCAGTTTTCTCGCGAGGTGAATTCAGTCCTCCCCAAGATTGAGGCCACGCGCCCTCTCAGGTGGTCAGCATGCGCTATCACGTTCAACTCAGCGTATCTGCTCAAGTGCGCAGCAACGGCCGGTGTCCTCCCAATGCTTTGTTCCCCAGTCATCAGCAATGTGCAAGTCACCAGGACCCTTATCGATGGTGGAGCGGGACTCAACATCCTGTCCGTCGAGACATTCAACAATGTCCAAGTGCCATATGATCAGCTTCAGCCAACCAAGCCTTTCTTAGGAGTCACTGATGGTTTCACCGTTCCGATTGGGCAAGTTCGCCTTCCTGTCACCTTTGGGCAGCGCAACAACTACCGCACCGAGCTCATTGACTTCGACGTCGCCCACAATCGCCCGCCATACAATGCCATCCTCGGGTACCTAGCCCTGGCCAAGTTCATGGAAGTGACTCACCATGGCTACAATGTCCTCAAGATGCCAGGAAGCGGTGGGGTCATCACAGTGCCTTGTGAGGAAAGGGATGCAGTGTGTTCTCTTGAGCGTGCTTTCCAGGCCGCAGCAATCGAAGGCCCAGATCACAGGAGCGGAAGACTTCCCGAGGCGGTCCAAAGAAGAAGAAGGCTTCACTTGGCCCAAAACCTCATAATGCAGCCACCTCCGGAGGCGTTGCATCAGGAGCCGCACCCGTTCAGGGGGCGCCACCCTCTGTCGCATAGGAAGGCGCGCCCGGCGCCCTCCTCGAGCAGGGCTCGGGGGCTCTTTCTTGGAGAGCCACCGACTTTGCCAAGGTCACGAGGGAGGCGCTCGGGCACCACTTGGAGGCGTGCTTCAAAGCACGTGTCCCTCATGAAGGTACAAGGCAAGAAGGGCTAAACCCTCAAGAGTTCATCGCGAGGAACATTCAGGAGCTACAGGAGTCAAGAGTCATCCGCGGCAACTGCCACCTACCCGCCGTAGCCCCACATCCAGGCGAGGATGGAGGGCTGCACGTTTGCATCGACGTGCCAGGGCTCAACCAAGTTGCGTCTCAGGAGCGCCTCTGGCCTTCGCGCGTGGGGCATTGTGAGGGTCCACCACACAGCTACGTTCACATGCCCTTCGGCCTGCCGAACACGGCTGCTGCCCACCGTTGCCTGATGAGGAGCATCCTGGGAGCTCAAGTGGCTAGGCACCGCGCGTTCCTGGAGGAGATGGAGATGGACCTTGAGGAGCCGCCCGGACCCCTAGAACCTCCCGAGGCTCAGGGCTCCGAAGGCTCGTGAGGATTGGCTTCTTCGGCACGCGCCGTCAGCTGCTCCGACACTCGCTCTGGAATGGTAGCAAGTGACTTCTTTCCAAGTTTCGTTTTAGCTAGGAGCCCCTCAGGGCTGCATCATTCCCAGGTCGCGTGGGTCCGTCCCTGCGGCGTGTATCCGTTTTGCTTATGCTCTTTACCTACCTTGTTGGGGGCGCCCCTCGGGCTACATTATCCCCAAGCTGCTTGGGCCTGACCCAGTGGCGTTTGCTTTTCTGCATCTATCTAAATGGATTTGCTCCTTTCATGCTTAACATGCTTGACCTAATCGCCTGCTCGATTGACACCTACCTTTGGAGCCGCTCGCTCTAGCACGGCACTTGCGCATGGGTCCGTCCCTGCAACGGTGATAAATCTGAGTGGCTGAGCTCTGGCAGCGGCAGCCCCGTAAGGCACCACCTCACCAGGCCCTCAGTGCCCCAATCACTCCCTCGTAGCGACCAATGGTTGGTTGGCAACCGTAACGACAAACCTTGTTTCCCCTCATGATTGGTATGCAGGACGTAACGACATAACACTTTTCGGCCCTTGGCCGAAGAGGGAGAAGCCGACGGTCGGTTAAGACGCGTTTAAAGTTCGGGTGAACACATATATGATATAAGTACTTCGGTACATACAATCATTATACATAAAATTCTTTTACCCAAGTGACTCGAGGGCTCTTAAATTTATGTGAGCTGTTTTATAATAAGTGTTCTTCTTCTTAGTCGTTGCAAAGTCTTTTTTCTATCACTCCTTTTTCGGACGTGAGTGTGTGGTCTATAGCCGGGGAGCCTAATTTCTCTCTCAAAGCCGCTAAAGTTTGCTAAACTGGCCTAACGAGAAGTACTCCGCCTTCTGGATAGGAGGTTGAATCCGTAGGATGACCCGCTTGAAGTCTTGAGATAGGGTGTGTCATGTTAAAGCACGACAGAAGTAATTTTTTTCTAAGACCAATTTTCTGATTGGCACCGAACAATTGATCTAGTTCGGACGTCAAGTTTTTACTGACGTTCTTTGGTTTTCCAACCCTATGGCACTTTTCAACTATTTGTGTGTTTTCCGCATAAGTCTCGCAGTGCAACGCCGGACACCTTTAGAGATTCGGCAAAAATTCTTGGATATTGCTATATATGCATTAGTTCCGAATTGTGTCTTCGGTCAATAGTTTGGTTGCCCGGCTCCTGCGCTTGCCTCCTATGTTCTGCTTTGTTCGGCTAGGTGTGCACAGGGAGAACCACTGCGATTGTGCTTCCAGCTTGCATGGTTAAGCACCACAGTGGAGAAAGCTGAAAACTGACTGTCACAATAAGCGTAAACTGGTCAGCGGTTCGATGACTGTATTAAATGATGGGCCATTCATAACATTGGCCGAAGTGTTTACAGCTTGACCTCGGCTGTCGCCGAACACTAACCGGGGGGCTACTTGTTGGCCTCCCAACTTTAAGCTCCTATGACTAAGTGAAAGTTATAAAGCCCGCATATCTGATTGCCTCGTTTCTGCTAACACAACCACCTTCGGGCACCGAGACATCGGCTAAGGGTTGTTTTGTTATTGCGGAAACACCCTGCGTAGCATCTACAAGGGGGTAGAAGCCGATGATGGGCCACTTTCAGATTATCAATGATCGCAACGGAGGTGAAAATTTGGGTTCATTTAGACCACAGAGTTGGAAGCTTTCCCCGAACTTAATCCTCAGTATTTTCCTACCACATTGATCGGGGCTGAGGTTTCATGATCATGCTTAGCATGAAAACCAAAGAAAGGAACCGACAGCGGGACTATTTTCTTTGGACGATGTTTCTTATGTTAAACAATAATATAACATGTCTCTTTGCGTACCTTTGTTTATAAAACCGTATGGCCGGATTGCCTTGTTTGCCGTAAATCTTTGCCCTCATAAAGGCTTTTATAAAGTAGGACAAACACTCCTCGGCTGCTGGCCGAGGTGGTTGAAGCTGATGGTCGGTCAACAAAGTTTTGTACAATGCGGATCCGAGCATTAATGATGTAAAGTACTTGGATACATAGAGTCATTACACATAATTTGTGATTTTACTATGGATATCGATCCTTAATTCGGCCTCCCGTGCCCGCATTAAGGCTCGGGGGCTACTAGGCTTCGGGCTTATTATTTACAAATATTAAAAGGGCACATCGATCCCCTAATCTGGTGTTGCCACCCGACCAGTGTCTCGGGGGCTAATGCATTGACAATCCAATGCAGAAAATTTAAAGCGCAATATAGTTTTCGAGGAGATTATTATCCTCAGGTTGGTCGGCCGCACCCAACCTGAGTCTCGAGGACTTTACACACCACGTTTCTATTCCTAAGTATGTTGCCGAGATGGGAATTGATCCTCCGGCTGATTTTATGAATTGACTTGAGTCTCAGGGGCTACTAGGGTCAGCGGTTTAATTTTCTTCCTTCAGGACCATCCCAGATATTAGGCCAACACGCACCTTGAGGGCTACTGGCTATACATCTCGGCAGAGATTACATGCATAATTCGGAATTAAATTCATAAAAATCAGCCCATGGCCGAGGTGGTGCACCACCTCGGATACAGTCCGGCGTTGGTGCTCGACTACAATAGACACCCCGGAAGCAGTCCAGCATAAAGCTCAGATGCTAGTGGCTGGCTCCGTAGAGGGCATTTTTGGCATTAAGCTCGGCTAAACTCCTTCAACTTTTTTGAACCAAGGTGATCTATGACACCTCGGATATAGCCCGGCGTTGGAGCTTGGACATAGTCCGACATTTGAGCTAGGACATAGTCCGGCGTTGGAGCTTGGACATAGTCCGATGTTGGAGCTTGGACATAGTCCAGCGTTTGAGCTAGGATACAGTCCGGCGTTAGAGCTCGGAAGTGGTCCGGCGTTGGTGCTCGGCTGCAAAATATACCTCGAATGTAGTTCGGCGTTGGAGCTCGGACGCAAAAGGACACTGCCTCCCAGGAACAACTTCAAACCCGAGGTGTGGCATAAAAATAACAAGGCATTGATAAAGGCAGGAAACTTAAAGGGGCTCCTCGGATACCCGATGTGTAAACTCTTCGGATTCACTTTGGCGATCCTCAAGATCAAAGATGGAAAGATTTGTTGAACCAGTTTTCAAGACCGACGGTCGAAGATGAAGAACAGTTCAGAAGAAGCGAGGAGCGTCCCCAACTTGAAGACCGGTTCAGGGGGCTACTGACGGTGTCTTGGACTAGGGGGTACTCACCATGTCGTCGCCTGATCTCTTGGATTGGGCCGAGGACCCCCAAGGTCGTATACTCATGGGCTAGTTCGGACAACCACTGCCGCATACAAGGAAAACTCCACAAGACTTGGCGCCCAAGACAAGGACTCTCCTAAACCCTAGGCCTCCGGTGTCTTATATAAACCGAGGCCAGGCTAGTCAATAGACAATCTTATATTCATTACTACAATCTCATGGTAGACACCTGTACTATGTACTATCCCCCATATGAATACAATCAAAAGCAGGACGTAAGGTATTATCTCTTCAAGAGAGCCCGAACCTGGGTAAAATCATGTGTCTGTGTTACCATCGCTCCAAGATGCCTAGTTTAGGACCCCTACTACGAGATATGCCGGATTAGACACCGACAGTCATCATACCATGTTTTTTCACTCAAGTGTTGTTATTGTGCATCGGACATCAAAAAGGGAGAGGGTGATTGCCGAACCTGAAGGAGCACTAACAAAGTCCTTGAAATGTGGTGGTGCCGGAGAAATCAGAGAGCACCCCACTTATATTGGCTCTACAACCAGTGACACAAAACATAGGACCGACTCCAGCAGACTATACTCATACTTCAATGGCCAGACCACTAGTCCCACCACACGGGACCTCCACTCCTGCAAATGGTATGCCGATTTCAGCTGCCATAGCACTAGTCGTACCACAGAAAAATCCCACTCCAACAAAAAGTACAGCAAGTCCACGGGTCGAAGGCCTATCCCAACTACAGATACGGCCAATTCCTGCAGATTGGAACCCCGTTCCAGTTATTCCCAGTTTAAAAGACAATGCTTTCAATGTTGTTAGGGACTGCATGCATATATTCCCATCATGGGAAGATTATAGTGAAGAAAAACACCATTTTCACATCTTCCTATCCCACTTACGTGTAAGTGCTATTATTCATGGTGATTATTTTCCTGTTTTCCGCTGATTGAACACATCAATGATTTACATTACATTGTTGTAAGTAGGCGAGGGTCAATCTGGATAGTCATGACAAATAAAGCTTGCTTGCTCTTTTCAAGGAAGCATTGCAGCAGTATCGGTGTTACCTGAGGAAATTACACTTTGATGGCAAGTCTATAAATGAATTTCCTGTGAAGTCTCCTATGCTAAATTTAGCAGACATTGAATGGAAAAACCTTGTTATGCACTGGTCTCATTCCTAGAATGAGGTACTGTCTATGATATCACATGACAAATTGAACTTCTAGTTTTCCACATGTGCCTTACGGGTCTCTTTTGCAGGAAATCTGCTCGAAGAAGGATTCCGATTTGAAAAGGGCGACAGGATATCACAAATATGTTGCCCGCTGCTTTGATCTTGTTAGTACCTGTTGTCATGTATCACTGTACTTGCATTCATACCTGGTTCATTATGTGACAGCAGTATGCATGATAGCTAGCTTATCAATTGTTCGCTCCAAATTATCTAATTTGTATTAATGGTTACATTAGTGTAGAATATATCCAATGCCAATGAAAAAGTTTAGCTCTGCATTGTTCTTGTAAGTACCTACAGTCCTTTATCAGTGTACTTATATTAACAACTAGTTGTTCATGTACCATCACTCTGCAGCTTATTTTCCTTTGCCCTCCGTTTTCTACTCATCATTTCTATATTTACTCTTACCATAAGGTTGGATAACACCGATGTTACTAAAGAAGTTTAGCTCTACATTGCACTTGGTTGTACCTTTTTCTTGTATCGTTGTACTTACATTTATAGCTACTTAGTTATGTAGCATCACTCCTCATCTTATCTTAAATATTCTCCATTTTTTCTTATATTATCACATCTATATTTACTCTTAACAAAATGTAGAATAAAGGCAATTCTTATGAAGAAGTTTTTGTGGTAAACTTCTTGAATTGCCACAAAAACTTCCATGGACGAGGGATTTATAGAGCCAATCTTCACCACTAATGTAAGTTTGTCCTTCTCAAGCCTTCAAACTTTGTTATGTACTAGTAGAATGCCTATGCATTGCCACGGGCCAACAAATGATTTTGTAAACAATGCCCATTTTGCTCTCCACAAACGAGCACATTGCATGGAATATTTAATCACAACACAAATACAAACATCTTTTTTCTCTCTATTCTTACAAACACCACACATCCCTCTAGCTGCTCTTTTCTGTTGATTTAACTTGTCATCGATCACCTTCTTTGTCCATACATAATTAATCATCTTAATTTATTACCCCTTGATGCTTCCCAACACAACATCTAGATAACAAAAAACAACTCTACATTTTTTCTATATTAACTATCATGATCCTAACATATAAATAAAAATATTTGAACAAGAAATGAAGGTCCCATAATAATGATATACTCTCTAAATCAGCTATTTATTTTTGGTTAGGCATGGATGCAACAATTGTTTATTTTTGGTGTTTGCATCAAATTGCATGTTTAAAGTTTATTATGTAGTTCATAAAAAAAAGTTTGTCATTCTTAATTTATGTTTTCAGTTGTACAACCAAGTTCCTTCTTCATACCATGTATATTTAACTATACAGAGCAAGTGATCTTCTTTTGCACTGCATGTATGCTTCTGTTCTTGATCCGTAATCCAGTGGTGCGGTGAACATACCCACTACAGCACAATGTCATATTCTGAAATGTCTTAACTATGAACAATGTCATATCATTCTACTATTATTTAATTTGTCCCTTTATTTTCAAATCTGAAATGGGATAAATTGATAGCACACTAACCATTGATACTTATGAGTTCTTGATCTGTAATCTAGTGGTGTCGTGCAACTGCTAGCTACTTCACAATGTCATTTCCCGCCATGTCTTAACCTGAACAACAACATATTGTGTTAATGCTATTTTAAATTGTCTCACTTTATTCATCAATAACAAATGTGATGAATTGTCAGCACTGATACTTATATGTGCAAAACATGTCATCTGTGTGCTTGTTTATCTTTCAGAGTGAGGAGGATATAAGTGTCAAACAAGCGTAGTCTCATCAGCTTGCTCAGCTACTTGCGCTGCAGCTCCCGAGCAGGGCTAACCTTTCTTTAACTCTATTCAAGTGATGTTGGTTTTGTATATTATTTTCTCGGTGTGTTTATTTGCACTGGTGGCAATCTTTGATGCCCAGTGTCTGTAATCTGCTATCTACTTGTGCTTTATTATCATAGTGGCAAACTTTGATGCCCAGTGGATGTAATATGCCGTAATTTCATTATTGTATAGTCTAGGTTTTTTTCTTATTCACCATGCTACGGTTAATTTACTGTATATATATCATGCCTTCGCTCCCTAAAAAGTGAACCGGTCAAACCGTAAATTTATGGTAGATAATCAGGTCGTCAAGCAAATCACTATTTATGGGCCGCATCATGGGCCTAGTCATCTTGGTCCATTAACAGGCCTTAATGTAAACTGGCCCACTAGTAGTTTCGGGCCTTTAATAGGCCGAGTAAACCACTGGCCCTATTTTTGCAAGAAAATTCAATGGACTTTTAGGAGGCCCAAAAGTAGGTTGGGCCTGAAACGTGCCGAACAGCTCACGCGCCGACATCAGGCCAAAATAGACTCCGGCCCATGATTGTACCAATCACATCAAGGGTCGTTAACAGGCCAAAATTTTCTTGGTCCTTGTTTGGCCCAATCAGATTATCGGATGTGAGCGGGAAGGATGCAAAGCGGGCCATAGTTAGGCCCAACTATATGACAGGCTTTTAACAGGCCGAAATAAATATAGGGCTGAAATGTTAAACGGACCTTTAACAGGCCGAAACTAATATCAGGCCGTATTGCTAAATGGGCCTTTAGTAAACAGAAATCCTAACCGGGCCTCAAGTGGGCCCAAAAGCACAGTGTCCAGTTGACGGGCCAAATCTGATATGGGCCATAATTTATCCCAAAGGCTCTTAAAGGGCCGAATATGATATGGTCCGTAATATGGCCCAGAACATGGTAAACTATTAACGGGAAAGATCTCATATGGGCCCTTATTAGGCCCAAAACATGGTAGGTTGTTAATGGACTGGATCAAATATGGTCGGGCATTTTGCCCAAAACATGGCAGCCTATTAACGGGCTGGCCCACTACTGTCTTCAAAATCTTGTGGACCTTTAGCTAGGCTAGCCCATTATGGTCTGCAAAATCTTTTGGGCCTTTAGCTGGGTCGGCCCATTATGGTCTACAAAATCTTGTGGGCCTTTAGCTGGACTGGCCCATTATGGTTTGCTAAATCTTGTGGGCCTTTAGTTGGGCCAGCCCATTTAATCTTTATGGTCCACTTTTGGGGCGGTCCACGTGTCATCATATCATAGGCGCATCTCGCCCATTGGATGAGTGACATCTATGCCAACGCCGAGCTGACACGTGGTTCCGTCGGACAATGAGAATTATACACGTGGAAAATCGCCATTGGTCGTCGTTGTTAGTGGGTTATCGGATCCAAAACCAGACCCGATAGCTTAACGGTGACCCGTTATGGTGGATGCCATGTGTCGGTTACCCTTGACGAAAGCACTTCTATCACGCGCGATAAATCATCATGGAAGTGGACACTTCCGTGATGATATTTTTGGTATTGTCGTGGAACACTTCTACGACAGCACAGGTATGACTATCTTGATTCTGTCATAAAATTGTTATGAATGTACATGCATGACAAAAAACATGACCTATTCTGACAAACATGTATCATCACGGAAGTGTATTTTTTGTAGTGAATACTTACGGAGGGTTTCTCCTTCCTTCTGTTGGAGAAGCTGCGGTCGCTGGGCCGGCCCGGCTCCTGGTGGCCACCAGTGACGGCACCGATGAACTCGTGGCACAGGTCTGCCCATGAGGAAATGGAGTTCTCTGGCAGGTGCATGAGCCAAGACCTCACATTGGACTTGAGGGCCAATGGGAAGTAGTTGGCGAACACCTTCTCATCTCTTCCCCCGGCAGCCCGAACAACGATGGTGTAGATACTGAGGAACTTTGTCGGGTTCAGCCTCCCATCGTACTTCTTAGGCATCTCTGGCTTGAACGTGCGAACAAACGGCCAATGGATTTTCCGCAGCTCACGGGTAAAGGCAGGGCAGCTAACCTCAAAAGGTAGGCGCCCGCCAATACCGAGTGCGGGCTGGTCGACGCCGGGGCGATCGCACCCATTGGTCCGGCGAAGGTCGTCGCCGCGCAGCTCGATGACGCACGCGTCTCCTCTCCGCCTATCCTATGTCACACCCTGATTTTCATGCCACAATACTTAAGCTAATAATCATGAAAAATTGTGGTTTGGCAAAAACTTTTGAGTGTTTTGAATTTTTCTTGATGGGATTTTTGTTGCTGTTGTTTGCAAGTGCTTTAAAAAAATCCTCCAACTCTTATACTCCATCTCCTTGCTCCAAAGTTTTTCCCCAATGATCATGCCATGTGTATAGTACAGTATATAATTTTCTTACAAAAATAATTTGGGCAAAAAGTATTTTCTAAATTTAGTTTTCGAAAAACCCCTCATTGATGTTTGCACTACAAGTACTTGATTTGGGGTATGAAAAATCTTTCAAAGAGTATGTTTGACTCCTTTAGGTATAGGACTCCCATAAACCACACAAATATAATTTTAAAAGTTATTTTCTTATTTTATTTAAAGGCTTTTTCTTTAGGCCATAAATGGTCTTTAATAGGTTAAAATTATTTTTAATGCTTTAAAAATATTTTGGAAACTTTAGGGAAACTCAATGGACATAATTGTCCATATATAAGAGTTTCAACACATGGTGATGTTCAAAATATTGGTCAAATCCCTCAAAACCCCTTTCTGGATATTTCAGGATTTTGAAATATTTACAAAGGAAATATTCTCTAGAAATTCCAAGAAAATTCTAGCATGACACATATGACATATTTGATGATCTTGCCAAGTATCATGTCTTGGAGGACAAGATAACATCATAAATCCCCTCAAAACCACTACTAACCATTTTGAACTTTGTGCAACTTTACATTGCGAAACATGTCCAAATGTTTTCAAACTTGGTGCACATGATCAAATGGTCTAATTATTCATCTAGACCAAATGGCACAAGTTGTAGAACAAGGTAACTTGATCAAAGTGGCCCAAAACCCTCTTTGTCCAGATCAAAAGTTGAACAACTCTACATTACCAACTTTCTCCTTTTCATCCCGACTTTTGTGGACTTGCTCAAATCATCAAATGATGACACTACACCAAGTGGTGCATCTAGTAGAAAATATTTGCATGACTAAATCTTGGGAAATCCATTTCTGTTGATTTCTAGGGTTTCCCAAAGTTACATTGGCAACTTTCTTCAAATGAGCTCAAACTTGGTGATCAACCTCATTTTCGAATGCCATTTGATCCCGTTAAGTCTCAAGTCATGTGGAATCCATTTGCCTGACCAGACTAGCATCAAACACCTTCTGGCCAATTCTAAAAGTTGTTGTTTTGGCCACTTACCTTGATCTCCTTGACCCCAAATTTTTGCCACAGTCTCTACTAGGCCTCTTCCACCTCCAGTAAGAATTGCATGCCCTCATCTCAATTATTGGTGGGTGAAAACCTCACTTCCTCTCTATGGACAACACTGTTCCCTCTCTTTCTCTACCCCTCTCTCACTCCAGAAGCCCCCAGAGCATCCAATGAACTTTCATCTTATTTATCTCCCACCGGAGCTAGGGGAGAAGGTTGGCCGCGCTCGAAATGTCAATAGCATGGAAAATGAGTGCTCTAGAGTGCGCTATAGTCTGCTCTCGCACTATAGTCGCGTCCTGCCCGAGGCTTGCGACCACCTAGGGTCTCCCCCTTGTATCTACCAAGGCCTCCTCGACGTCCGGGACACGACACACGGTCGGGCCCCTCCTCTCTCTCTCTCCCATGGCAGCCCCGAGGGTGACAGAGCGCCGCCCAGCTTCGCCACTCGTTGTCATCGCTCGGGACCCGCCTCGAGCTCGTCCCGCTCCTTCTCTCCCTTCACAACGCCCTACACCACACCCACAAACACCCCTGACTCAAAGTTGAGCCCTCCTATGGCCTCCTGTGATGGCTAGGACCTCGTAGGCTCACGGTGCACCTCGCCCCCTCCTATTTAAAGCCACCCCTAGCCTCCGTGTCGACGCACCCAGATCTCTCTGACTCCCAATCTTCCCCATGAGCCTGCCTTTCTTCTCCAGGAGCATCCAAGCTCGAGATCGAGCTCAAGCTCCACTGCCTCGGTTCACCGTTGATCCAGAGGTACATGCCCTCTCCGCCTCTTATAGCACTCGATCTGGAACCGCTGCACCTCCCTGACCATTTCCCCTCTGCTTCCCCTCTCTATTGCAACCGGAATCTACCGATGCAAGATCCTCCCGAAGCCCTTCCGTCGGCTTCCTTATCGCCGGTGAACCCCTGCACCCTAGTGACTACCTCCACCTCAACCCGAACGGTGACTCCGCCCTGAGGTCGCAGCCATCACGCCTCGCCGTCGACCACAACTATGCCAGTGAGCTCGCCTCCATCTATGGCCCGAGGTTGACAACGATGGTCGTGGGGCCCATTGGTCAACCACACACTCTAATGAGTGGGACCCACCCGTCAGGTTTAAACACACGTGCCCGCGTACGGTTCACCCATCGGCTGAATGTGTATTTTGCCTTTACGCCTGTCGGTGTCAAAACCGGTGGATCTCGGGTAGGGGGTCCTGATCTGTGCGTCAAGGCTGATGGTAACAAGAAGTAAGCGACACAGATGTTTACCCAGGTTCGGGCCCTCTCGATGGAGGTAAAACTCTACTTCCTGCTTGATTGATATTGATGGTATGGGTAGTACAAGAGTAGATCTACCACGAGATCGTAGAGGCTAAACTCTAGGAGCTAGCCTGTGATGCTATGATTGTAATTGTGATCGGCCTTCTAAGGACCAACCTCTCCGGTTTATATAGACATCGAAGAGGGCTAGGATTTACATGGAGTCGGTTACAAGGAAGGAAATATAATATCCGCATCGCCAAGATTGCCTTCCACGCCAAGGAAAATCCCATCCGGACACGGGCCGAAGTCTTGAGTCTTGTATCTTCACGCTTCAATAGTCCGAACATTGTACACAGTCCGGCTGTCCGGATACCCCCTAATCCAGGACTCCCTCAGTAGCCCCTGAACCAGGCTTCAATGACGATGAGTCTGGCGCGCAGTATTATCTTCGGCATTGCAAGGCGGGTTCCTCCTCCGAATTCTCCAAAGTGGTTTATCAAACACGTAGACTGTGTCCGGATCTGCAAAATGATATTCGTATGGTATAGATCTGATTTGCTGGCAATCTTCGCGCGTCGTGCCCTTGCATCATGGCTCGGTCCAACCTGAACCGACTTTTCCTTCCCCACAATGACTCGTGTTACGAGGCGGTTTTATTGGCACGTCTCGTCGAGGCAGAGATCGTGTCCCTTTTATTACGGGATTTTCCATCAATCTGAGCGTGCGTGACCCCACACCGGCTGTTGGTATTACCCCGTGTGTTTTTAGATAAGCCTCAAACGGTCACACCAGGGACTCTTGATATTCACCCTCTTTATAAGGGGGTCGAGACCTACGCCTCCTTTTTCACCTTCATCGCGCCCTCTCGCACCTCAAGTTCTAACACCCAAAACCTAAGCTCCACCCCTCCGGAATCCTCCAATATGTCCGGATCTGACCCTCAAGGCTGGTGGGTGGCCTCCTCAATTGAAGAGAAGGACATTGCAAAGCTTAGGGAGGTCGGATACCTGACCACCGATATCCAGCACAGGCTTCCTATTCCGGGGCAGGTCATCCCTACGCCGGAGCCCAATGAGTGTGCCGTTTTCATCCCACACTTCCTCCGTGGTTTGCGTTTCACCCTCCATCCCTTCGTGAGGGGGCTCATGTTCTATTATGGGCTGGATTTTCACGATCTGGCTCCAGACGCTATCCTCCATATCTCGTTGTTCATTATCGTGTGCGAGGCTTTTCTCCATGTCACGCCACACTTCGGCTTATGGCTCAAGACCTTCAATGTGAAGCCGAAGATGATCGAGGGGCGACATGTGGAGTGCGGAGGTGCTGTAATAACCAGAAACGTCGATGCCCCATGGCCGGAGGGTTCTTTCCCAGAAGTATCTGACGTATGGCAACGGAGGTGGTTTTATGCTACAGCCCCAAGGGGCACAAAGTGGGTAGCCACCCCTGAGTTCCGCTCGGGCCCTCCGTCGCAGTTGGCGTCCTGGACAGATGTAGGACGTAATTGGGGGCCCGCAGGCGATGTACCAATACTGCAGAACCGCATTCGGGAGCTTCTCGAGAGGGATATCAACCTTGTCAGCGTAATGCAAGTGATGTTAATCCGGCGGATGTTGCCATGCAAACGCTGGCCTCTTCAGATGTGGGAATTTGATCCAGAGGGTCCGCGGACTATGAAGCACTTCTTCGGCTTGAAGCCCGAAGAGATGTGCAAATTATTCTTCGGACGGAAAGTAGTGTGTCCGGACACCATCGAGGATGCGGGCCTAAGCTGTAATCGCCTAGATACCCAAGTAAGTAGCCTTGATACCGGACACCTTGTTTTGCATTTATCGTGACTGTTTGTTCTGACAACCACCTGCATCCAGGAATGGCTCAGCAAGGCGGAGAGAATCAGGTGTCCGGCACCGCTTCCTGAAGGCTCGCCTGCCCCCACCATGGCCAAGATGCTCGACCGGGTACTCAGCAGAATGCCCACGGGGAAAGACAAGGGGAGGGACGAAGAGACCAAACCCCACATGCTACGCATCCGAACAGGGGGAATTGTTATCTCCCCCAATGAGGATAGTCGGGGAGGGGAGGCTAAGGCCTCCTCTCCGCGCGGGAAGAAAATGACCGCCTCCGAAGATCTGGAGGCGAAGATGCCCAAATCAGGGAAAAGGACGTCCCCAGGGGGCCTTGCCCCGACGGGCACCCTCACCGCACCATGCCCTCCAACGGGCCAGCCCTCCACCAAGTTGTAAGTCAATCTGCCATCCGAAGGTACTGTGTTTCTCCTAGATCAATAACCAGGATTCAACTTTTTGCAGTCCGGCCAGCAGCTCCTCTCAACAGGGTTCGTCTTCGGGGGACCTTCCTCCGGAGATGATGGAGAGAGAGACCCCACCCCCTTCTCCGACTCGTGAAGTAGGCGACACCGAGGTGTCGTCACGGAGGAGTCTAAATCTGCCGAAGCCGGCAGTCAATTCGTCAGCCGCCCTGCACCCGGAGCCTTTGGCTACAACGGGGGGCGATGGGAATAGTCCGGCGCAGTTCGATGTCCGGCCAGACATACTGACGGGCTTGCTGGAGCGAGCTGCACTCTCGTAGGAGAACCGCTCGTTAATGAGCACGGTGCTCAAGAAGATTTCATCCGCTACAAGCGGTTTGAATGAAGCATTTACAAGCCTTCTCAGAGGCTTTGAGGTATGTAATGAAGAATACACCATATAGGTAGTAGCCCCTGAGACTCTGGTTGCCCGCCCTAGGCGGCAAACGGGGTATCATCAACCGATAATTAGTGTTGTAAATATGTTCAGGTACCTGTGGGTCCGGCCGCCGGCCCGTCCGTTGAAGTTGTCGAACTGACAAGGCAAATTGGGTCGGTTGATGCCGATATCACTCTGATGAATGAGCGGCTGGACGAATCACAAGGTATGTGTCCTGTCTTTCCATTGCATAGGAAAATATTAAGGTGGCACATATTAATGTAATATGTTCGGACTACAGATGGTGCTGCTGCCGTGGAGGCCCTGAGGGAGGAGCTTGCTCTAGCCAAGGAGCAAGCCCGAGTGAGCAATGCGGCTGCCCTAAAGGTGGCCGAGGAATTGAGAGCTGAACAGGCTGCTCATCGCCGAAGCGAGGAAAAGATAGCCGAAATGGCTATTGAGTTAAAAAATGCCACTGACCGATATGAGATCCTGAAGCATGAAGATAAATCGGCTGACCTGAGCAAGGCACTGAATGCCACCAAGGAAATATGGACCGAGCTTAGGGGTGCGCGGGAGGAGCTTCAACAGGCCGGTAAAATCGCGGCTGGAGGCTCCTATTTGCTGCGGACGAAGTTCTTCGATCTGAAGTACGCTCCCCTTGATGGACGCTGGAGCTCACCGGACGCATAAGCAGACCTGGCAAAGAGTACGCCTGATGCTGTGGAGTTCTTCAAAGATCAGGGTGAAAAGGAGGCGGAGAAGCTTGGTTGCAGTTCCATGCTCCCACTCGCCCGCTGCCGTTAAGTGAAAAGATGGCTGCGGTGGCGGAGCTTCACAGGCTGTCCGGGCTTGCAATGCGGTCTGTAATAGATCATCTTTGGCCGAAGGGGCCTAAGCCGGACAGCTACTTTGGTTTAGTGCAACAGTTCCTTGGGGCCGTGCCTCGGATCGATGCCATGAGGCGGTCGGCATGCATAGAGGGTGCTCGGATGGCGCTTGCCCGCGTTAAAGAGTATTGGACGGATATGCATGCCTCTATGATAGCATCTCAGGATCCGGTGGGGGGCCAATATTCGGCCGGGCACTACTTGGCGTGGGTCACAGAGGGTGCCCGCCTGATAGAGGCGCAGTGCCCGAAGGATCTCTTATTCGAGTGATGATTCGAATCATTGTAAAAACAATGTTTATTTTGATTAGAAGATTATATTTATAATGTTTGTCTGAAAATATGATTGTGTCCCCTATGCGGCCGTTTATATATATATCTATATATGTTTGGGTAATCCGAAAGATAGCTGTCGTTGGCTTCAGCCACCACGCATACAATGTGGGGGTGTTAGCAAAAAAATGTGCTTGATCACTCTTTATCCAATGTCTTGGTCCGGCAAGGAGGTGACCGCATGTCGAACTAGGCAACTGGACTATATAGCTGTAACACTTTCGCTTAGCCGCGGGATTCTAACGTTGGGGCTACTATGTAGCCCCTGGTACCTTCGTGTGCATCCGAATACGGGCGCGTATGTACCTGGCCGGGAAATGGCCCTTCGTTAATGCGAAGGAATCCTAGAGATTCCAGTGAGTCGTCGAGTGGTTGACCAGTCTCTCGCTATATCATGACAGTCAGTTTTCGGCTTTCTCTACTGAGGTGCTCATCCGGAATAACTAGGGCACAATCACAGTAGTTCTCCTTTGGCCACCTTAGCCGATTATAACAGAACGTAAGGCGGCGAACCCAGGAGCCGGGCAAACCCAACATTTGACCAAAGACATGATTCGGAGATGATGCATATAAGGCCAAACTCGTGACGCCGAACACTCCCGAAGGTATTCGGACTTTATAAAGGATGATGAGCTCAAGAATGCCCATTCATTATAAACCCTGTATTTCCAGGTGCGTGCGTTAATCTGTCGTGGCGAAATGCCAAAAACGGCAGCATCCTCTGTGGGTACGGAACCCATGGGATGGTTAAACAAACAAGAGGCAATAGAAAAGGTTTACACAAGGGCTTAATCTAAAAAGAAACATGTTGAACGGGGCCCTGCTGCACGTCTGCGCCTTTGTCTCTGTTGTGCCGCCTCCTGGAAGGGTATCACGCGAGCGTTGACTGCGGGAAAGGGCAATTCATAGGGGAGTGCAACGTAAGTATGCGATGGATAGTAAGAAATGTAAGATGTTGTCCTGCTAATAAGGTTGAGCCAAGTGTGGGGCCTTGTCATTAGCCCCTGCTGTCCACTATAGGATTACATATGCAGTGCCCTGGTTTGATATGGGCTGCCAGACTCGTCTAACCGGGTCCGTGGTCTTAACGACCCGTCATGTTTTGTTAGAGGCCGCTTATAGTCCGTCCATTAGGGCCGTCGCGTATTCCTCTGTGTGCAAAGAGCACTCTGTTATTCCGCTAACAGTGATGATGCTGCATGGACCGGGCATCTTAAGTGTAAGGTAATCATAGTGCAGCAATGCGTTGAAGCGGGCGAAGGCCGTTCTTCCGAGCAGTGCTTGATAGCTGCTTTGGATGGGTGCGATGATGAAGTCTAGTTCTTCGCTTCTGGAGTTGCCTAGAGGGCCGAATGTTACCTCCAGTGTGACGGAGCCCCTGCTGTAGGCTTCAACGCCTGGTATCACCCCTTCAAAGGTGGTGTTAATCTTGTTGATTCTGGATGAGTCTATCCCCATCCTACGGACAGTGTCCTCGTATATTAAATTGAGACTGCTGCCGCCGTCCATGAGGACATGAGTTAGGTGGTATCCGTCGATTAACGGGTCAAGCACCAAGGCGTTTGATCCTTCGTGCCGAATATTAGTTCGGTCGTCCAGGCGATCGAAAGTGATCGAACAAGACATCCCGTATTTAGGTGTGGGTACGATGGGCTCTATATCGCGCTGGCCTTTATGGGCGTGTTCGTGCCTTCCCAAGGATGTGCGAGTCGCGTGGATCATGTTCACCATTTTAACCTCTGGCGGGAATTTTTTCTGTCCCCAGTGTTCGGCTGGTGAGGTCCATCCTCGTCTTCACTTGGTGTTTCCCTTCCCTTGTGTTTGAAGTTTAGTTTGCCGGCCTGCTTGAAGACCCAGCACTCTCTGTACGTGTGGTTCGCAGGTTTGTCGGGGGTACCATGAATTTGGCATAGTCTGTCCAGAACTCTGTTTAGACCGGACGGTCCCTCTTTACTGCCTTTAGGTTGCTTATTTTGCTGGTTAGGTCGAGAGCCCCAGAATCCGGCATTAACCGTTGTATTATCTAGGCTCTCTTCCTTGTTTTGGCGTTTGTTTTTATTACACCATGGCTTCTCGTTGCCATCCCTTATTTCGGATGTGCTGGGGTCGCTGGTGCCTTTGCGGGTGAGCCAGCTATCTTCTCCCGTGCAAAAGCAGGTCATAAGGATTGTTAGGGCTGCCATTGTCCTTGGCTTTTCTTGGCCGAGGTGTCTGGCGAGCCACTCATCATGGATGCTATGTTTGAATGCCGCTAAGGCTTCGGCATCCGGACAGTCAACTATTTGATTCTTCTTAGTGAGGAATTTGTTCCAAAGCTTGTGGGCGGACTCTCCGGGTTGTTGGATTATGTGACTTAAATCGTCAGCATCCGGAGGCCGGACATAAGTCCCTTGAAAATTGGCCCTCAAAGCGTCCTCTAGTTCCTCCCAACTCCCAATTGAATTTTCGGGGAGGCTTTTCAACCAGTGCCGAGCTGGTCCCTTCAGTTTGAGGGGAAGGTATTTGATGGCATGGAGGTCATCCCCACGAGCCATGTGTATGTGTAGGATAAAGTCCTTGATCCAGACCCCTGGGTCTGTCGCTCCGTCGTATGCCTCTATGTTCACAGGTTTAAAGCCCTGTGGGAATTCATGGTCCAGTACTTCATCAGTAAAGCACAGGGGGTGAGCAGCCCCTCTGTATCTGGACGTGCAGTGGCATGCCGTCGGCTATTGTTGTGTTTGGTGTTTATTCCGAACTGGTGTTTGTTTGTCATAATTGTTTTGACGATCACAGTCCCCCGCCGGGGTGTGCCCTTTAGATTCGTAGATGGACCTAGCTGCGCCAGCTTTCTTGTCCAGGTGCTCATGTAGATCGTGGGCGTCTTTGGTAGTTGATTTATTGTGGTTATGAAGTGGTATTCCTGGTCTCCTGGTCGTGTTATTCTTTAGTGGAACGGCCTCGTCGTCGAATTCTGGCAGTAGCTCGTGTTTTGGGTAGCTCTTTGTATGGCGATCATCGCCATATCTTTCTTTAGTGTCTAGCACTTTGTTCCATCTGTGATTGAGCATTTCATGTGCGGCTTTAAGCCATTGCTTCTGCTTCTTCAGACTTCTTGCTGTGGCCATAAGCTTTCTGTGGAGGTTCTCTCGTTCCACGCGCTCTTCCGGAATGATGAATGTGTCATCGTCCGGACTGTCTTCTTGTCCTGGGCCGGTTTGATGAACTTGTCCCTCTGGATCATTTTCTTCGGGCGTATGCTCTGAACTATGTTCGGCGTGACCTAGTTCGTCCTGCTCCATCATTGGTTCTATTTGGTTGTTGTTTCCTTTGGGGTTGGCCAGAGTATCCATCCTTCTCGTGCTCTTGCTGATATTTTTGTTGTTGCTGGATTTGGAACGGCATCTACGCCGTCGCTTTGGTCTTTGTCCAGGGGTTTTATCTATCGGGTTGTCACCGGCGTCTTCCTTGGGCGTATCCACCATGTATATGTCATGTGAGGAGGCGGGAATCTTGTACCCCGTAAATTCCGAGTCTTCTCCTGCATCGTCGTCCATACCGTCGATGCCTTCGGAGTCAAAATCAAGCACATTGGTTAAATCATCAACCGTGGCTATAAAGTGGGTGGTGGGTGGGCAACAAATTGCCTCATCGTCTGCTTCCCACTCAAGACGGACATAGTTCGGCCCAGAGTCTCCTGACAAAGAGAGAGACTTCAATAAATTCAGTATGTCACCAAAGGGCGAGTGCTGAAAAACGTCTGCCGCGGTGAACTCCATCACCGGAGACCAATCAGGCTCGGCGGGCTCGGGGGCGCGCGGATTGGAGCCTACAACCGGGCACGAGTCTGGGGGTCCGTAATCACAGGCTTCCTCAGGAGCGAGGCATGTGTTCGGCTCCATTGCCGATGAGGGTACGACCTGTGGGGCGGGGTCTAACCCTCCGTCCTTAGGCAACGCAACCTGCCCCGGATTCAGATCCGAGGCTTCTGCCGGGATGATGTCCCGAGCATCGTCGGACAGCAGGTCTAAGTCGTGATCATAGTGATTGTTTGGCGCTCCTGGTGCTGGCCCTAATCCGTCGAAGATCAGGTCTCCGCGGACATCCGCCGAGTAGTTCAGGTTTCCGAACCTGATTAGATGGCCAGGGGTATAGCTATCGATCTGCTCCAGATGGCCAAGCGAATTGGCCCGCAGCGCGAAGCCGCCGAACACGAAGATCTGGCCGGGGAGGAAAGCCTCGCCCTGGACGGTGTCATTGATGATGTTTTAAGGAGCCATCAAGCCTGACAGAGACGACACAGAGGAACTCTCAATGAAAGCACCAATGTCGGTGTCAAAACCGGCGGATCTCGGGTAGGGGGTCCCGATCTGTGCGTCAAGGCTGATGGTAACAAGAAGTAAGGGACACAAATGTTTACCCAGGTTCGGGCCCTCTCAATGGAGGTAAAACCCTACTTCCTGCTTGATTAATATTGATGGTATGGGTAGTACAAGAGTAGATCTACCACGAGATCGTAGAGGCTAAACCCTAGGAGCTAGCCTATGATGGTATGATTGTAATTGCGATCGGCCTTCTAAGGACCAACCTCTCCGGTTTATATAGACACCGGAGAGGGCTAGGGTTTACATGGAGTCGGTTACGAGGAAGGAAATATAATATCCGGATCGCCAAGCTTGCCTTCCACGCCAAGGAAAGTCCCATCCGGACACGGGCCGAAGTCTTGAGTCTTGTATCTTCACGCTTCAATAGTCCGGACGTTGTACACAGTCCGGCTGTCCGGATACCCCCTAATCCAGGACCCCCTCAACGCCTTCGACGTGGCATCCTCGCATGGGCTGGACTCCCTTTGGGCCTCGTGCACTTTGGCTGAATTGGCCTAGTTGCATACTGTTGCTTCTTCTTTTTCTTTTTCCAGAAACTTACGAAAACTCTACAGAACAGAATAATGATCCAAATGAAATAATTCGAACTCCTAAATTCTTCTAAAAGTCTCACCTATTCAATGGTGTAACTTTCATAAATATCCATCAAACTTTTCTGCACTATTCAAATTTGAGCATTCATATTTCCCTTTGAAAATCCATTTCTGTTATTCTACAACTCAAAATCCAAAACTAAGAATTTTGGCATTCTTAGTTTTCATCCTAATATTTAACAAAAATTAGTTAACATTTTTAAGAGCACTTTTATTTTTTTGTTTTTTCTATTCCCTTATTTTCAGTTACTCTTTTGCGACGATTAGATTCCATGTGTGGCGAAGCTATTAGAGAGGATTTGGAGAAGGATTTGAAGACCTCAAGACTTTATTAAAACAGGCAAGCAGCCCTTTGACCATTTCTATGAACCCTTTTTTATGCATGTCATTTAGCACTTCGCTATCGTTGGAGTGGAATCATGATGAGGTGGTTACCACTTTGGTGGTCTGCCTCCGATACTTTCCTCGTTGATACTTGCATGGTGCATGACCCTACCTTTCTATGAGGGTGATGCATGTGGGAGTAGATAGGATGCTAAAGTAGTGTCTACGCAAATGGGATGGGTATATGCATGTATGGAGACAAAAGTATTTTTGAAACACTTTCTGAAAACCCCGTCGGGTGCCACTAATGCCCGAGGGAGATGTTGAGCTAAGTAACCACTTGATGACGAAGTGGTGTACCGAGGCAAGTGAGTGTGATTGTTTTTGAAAGCGGATTGGTTTAAGTTGTGACCATTACTCCAACCTTACATGTGCAACCACTCTGCCCTTATATGGGACAGGACATTATTAATTACCTAGTCCGTTACTAGCATTGTGCCCGCATTACTAGTGACGGGGTGACATGAGGTCACTCCCGGGACGGTGTCGTGCTTGGATAGGCGGCTATGGCTGTTTTTGCAGGGCACCGGACGCACCGTTGGTACCCCGTGCTTGTGGTATGTGATGAATATGGGAGCGTGGCTCCACAAAATTTATGATGTGAAATGTTGGGCACGGGGGTTGCTACCAATCGAGTGGACTCTATGTTAGTCGCGGCTGGGGAAAGGTAGTGATAGGGTGCTTCCCTCGAGTACATGAGGTACTGCGTGATCGTGGTTGACACGAAAGCTTTCCGGATCTTGTGGGTAAAGTGTGCAACCTCTGCAGAGTGTAAAACTATTCGAATAGCCGTGTCAATGGTCAAGGACAGTTGGGTAACCGCTCTTGGTCTACGTCCACATGTTTACAAAGCCTGGTGAGTGTGTATGGATAAGTGGTGAGAACCACCTAGGTCTCATCCATAGTCTTGACTTGATGACTAAGTTCGATTGTTTCCAACTCTATTTATGTTGATATATGTAACATGTTCTCATGATTACTTAAACTCTCATGATGCATGTATTACATGTTGTTGAACATGCCATAACACTCAAAACCAGCTTGTCACGCCCAATATGTGATACTATCCTAAAGAGACTCGAAGGTCCCACCAAGGATAGAACTGCATATTCATACGCGTTTGCAAGATGGATATCATTACATCAACATTACATAATAGATGGGGATACATACAAAAAGCATACAATGCCACATGAATACAACATCATCTTACATAAGAGCACCATCCGACTACGGATGAAACACAAACAGAAACTCAAACGACATCCACCCTGCTAGCCCAGGCTGCCGACCTGGAGCCTATCCCCTGATCGAAGAAGAACTCCAAAACAAACAAACATTGCTCTCGCGTCATGATCATCGCATAACCTGTACCTGCAACTGTTGTTGTAGTACTCTGTGAGCCACAAGGACTCAGCAATCCCATTACCATGGGTATCAAGACTAGCAAAGCTTAATGGGAAAGGAAGGGGTAAAGTGGTGAGGTTGCAGCAGCGACTAAGCATATATGGTGGCTAACATCCACAAACAAGAGCGAGAAGAGAGCAAACGGAACGGTCGTCCACTAGTAATGATCAAGAAGTGATCCTGAACTCCTGCTTACGTCAAACATAACCCAAAAACCGTGTTCACTTATCGGACTCCGCTGAAAAGAGACCATCACGGCTACACACACGGTTGGTGCATTTTAATTCGAATCAGGTGTCAAGTTATCTACAAGCGGACATTAACAAATTCCCATCTGCCACATAACCGTGGGCACGGCTCTCGAAAGTTTATACCCTGCAGGGGTGTCCCAATTTAGCCCATCACAAGCTCTCATGGTCAATGAAGGATATTCCTTCTCCCAGGAAGACCCGATCAGTCTCAGAATCCCGGTTTACAAGACATTTTGATAATGGTAAAACAAGACCAGCAAGACCGCCCGATGTGTCGACAATCCCGATAGGAGTCGCACGTATCTCGTTCTCAGGACACACCGGATAAGGTAAGCGTACAGGTAACGACGTAACCCAAGTTGCCAAGGGATGGTCCCGCACGGTGCTCTAGTTTGGACCAACACTTAGACAAGCATTGGCCCGGGGGGGCTAAAATAAAGATGACCATTGGGTTAATTACTCCCAAGGGAAAGGTATAGGTGGTAGGCAAATGGTAAAACTAGTGTTGGGCCTTGCTGGAGGAGTTTTATTCAAGGCGAACTGTAAAGGGGGTCCCATAAATCACCCAACCGTGTTAGGGACGCAAAATCCGGGAACATAATACCGATATGATGGAAACTAGGGCGGCAAGAGTGGAACAAAACACCAGGCATAAGGCCGAGCCTTCCACCCTTTACCAAATATATAGATGCATTAATAATATAAGAGATATTGTGATATCCGAACATTATCCTGTCCACCATGGAGAAATCGTCAACTTCACCTACAACTAGGGCTAAGCAAAGCAGGAACATAGCCAAACAACGGTTTGCTAGGAAGGGTGAAAAAGGTTAGAGGCTGACATGGCAAATTGGGAGGCTTGAAGAACAAGTGATAGGTAGCGCAGCATAGTGATAGAATGAAGCAACTAGCATAGCAATGATAGTAGTGAGATCCAAGGTGACGGTCATCTTGCCTGAAATCCCGCTAGGAAGAAGAACGAGTCCATGAAGAAGATGAAGCAACAAAGACGAACCAAGCGTAGTCGAACGAATCCTCACGATCGCAACAAAACTGGAACTATCAAGAAGAAGCACACAACATGGTAAATACACCACACATGAACAAGGCATGATGCTCAACCAAGTATGATGCAAGACAAGACTACATGAAGCTACTCATGGCAAGAGATGATGCATACAAGAACAACACATCAAAGCAAGTTTAAATGAGGCGGGAAACAACATACAACAATTCTGGTAAGTCCTCATGCAAATTTAGAAATTGGTCCAGAACTGAATAAACCTTATGTTCAAGTTGTTAAACAGCAAGTTAAGATGCACCAAGATGATCTACATGAAATTCTAGTCAAGTTTCATATAAAGTTCATTTAATTCGGAGCTACGGCCTAGAAGATATGAGCAAAACAAGTTAAACATGGCATTGATGCAAAATGCATACAAACATCAAGCAAACACTCTCAAAACATGGATGCAACATGATAATATGAGACTACATGCAAAATCAAGCAAGTTTCATATAGAGCACACTCAAAACGGAGCAACGGTTCAACACATACACACCATACAAGTTTAAAGGACAAGCTGTCCAAAACAGCAACTAGGCATCTAGCAAGCATCCAAACAATATGCTACAGCATCTCAACGTGAAAACAAAAGGCATGGGAATGAAGTACAGGTAAATTATGACAAAACATGACCACTGAGCTATCTCCAGAAAACAATATAACATGCTCAAAAGGACATGGCAAGATTGCAAATAATAACAGTCTACAGACTTCGCAGAAATAACATCAGGTTGCAATGTTTAGAGCTATAAAACAACATGTTACAGGAACTTAACATGGCAAAGAAAGGCATGGCATGCTAATACTAAAGATAAAGAACAAAACTCCCTTACTGAACTAGTTCCAAAGATCAACAGAAAGGATGGTAGCATCCATACAAACATGGCAAGTGATATGACAGATTCAGACAAGGCAGGAACAACAATAAGTAGGCATGTTGGTGAGCTTGTACCACTCACCACAGAGCAATAAATGGCATGAAAAGGTAACAAACAGTAAGAAGACATGTTTATGGGGCTAAAAATGGCAAGAGCAAGTTCTTAGGGTGCATGGATCACTAGCAAAGCTCATTGCAAAACTGAACTTAATGTTAACAGGCTGACAGCAACATTATTTAGCAATTTAAGACCAAGATTACAACAAGCTACAAAAGGCTATAAATTCAACCATGGGCATCTATGTATAGAGCATGACATGTGTAACAAAACAACCTTAGTGAACATCTCCAGATTATGCATAGAATGACTTGTAGCAGCAGGTTTACATAGCATCATGATATAGCAGATTCAGCCTAGCAAAATAGCAATAGCAAGTACCCTACTTCACGAGCTTGATGCACTCACTACAAGATTCACAAAAATACATGGATATCACCACTGTAAATATGGCGTGATGTAGCTCAAAACTCATGTAGACATCAAGCTCATAGGATGCACACACAAAATGCAATGAAAAAGACAAATCACCAAGTTCTGTTAAGAGACAGTAGTCAACATCATATAGTACTCTTGCAACGATGATAAGGGCATCAAGATAAACTCAAACAAGCATGGCACAATGCAACTAAATAAAGAGCATCTCATGATAAACAATTTGATATACCATGCGCATGAAACGGAGCTACGGATGGAGAGTTATGATGCGATGAACATGACTAGAAAAAATAACAGAAAAGGACTTGGAGGAAAACGGGTCAACCCTAGGGTTTCGGATCTGATCCAGATCTGGGCGCACGTAAGTCGAGGCACGTCAGAGTGTGGCCGGAGGAGTCGCCGGAGTAGAGGAAGGTGGTGGCCGGAGTCGTGAGCTCGGTGCGGCGTGGCGGAGCTCGGCTCCGGCGAGGGTGTGCCGGTGAGGAAGTGGGCGGCGTCGGCGAGTCGCTGCGGTGGCGAGGAAGCGACGGCGGACGACGGACGGCGGCCGGGTGGTGGCGGACGGCGGTGAGGCGGTGGGGCGGCGTCCGGCTGGCGAGGCTGCGGCCGGAGATCGGCGTCAAGCGGCGCGGGGAGGCGCCTCGGGCTTTGGCGGCGGCGGATCCCGCGGGATCGGGCGGCGGGCGGCTCGGGCCTCGGGGGCCCGCTGCGGGCCATGGCAGGCCGGCCACGCGGGGCAGCGGCGCGGGCGATGTGGCGTGCTGTGAAAGGCTGCGGGCACGGCGGCGGACGCGTCCGGCGCCGTCCGGACGTGTCCGGCGCGGAGAGAGGAGCGGGGCTAGGGTTTGGACTGCGATTTGGACGGGGGAGGCACATATTTATAGGTAGAGGGAGCTAGGAGACTCCTAATGGAGTGTAGTTTTCGCCCACACGATCGTGATCCGACGCCGGAGAACATGGAGATGACTTAGATGGGTTATTGGGCTGTTTGGAGGGGTGTTGGGCTGCAACACAAAAGAGGCTTTTGCAGTTACCCGGTTAACCGTTGGAGCATCAAACGACCTCCAAATGGCACGAAACTTGACAGGCGGTCTACCGGTGGTATACCAAGGCCGCTTGGCAAATCTCGGTCCATTCCGAAAATGTTTAACACCCACTCACAATAAGAGACAAAACGGGAACGCCGGAGGACATAGGAGTGTCGGATTGCAAAACGGACAACGGGAAAAATGCTCAGATGCATGAGACGAACACGTATGCAAAATGAGATGCACATGATGGCATGGCAAAATGCAACACGCAAGCAAAATACATGGCAACGCTGACGAATAACTGGGAGACACTTGGCGCATCGGATCCGGGGCGTTACAACACTCCTCCACTAACAAGAGATCTCGTCCCGAGATCTTAGGACCGAGACGGGAGGGAAAAGGGATGAGGTGAAACAAGAACTCAAGAGAAGAAGCAAAGAATCAAGAGCACTCGAGAAGAAGAGAGGAACGACGAGAATGATGAGAATCAAAAGCTCACGGAATCAGACAGACTATGAAACCACTCCGGTTAGAACGAGATAAGACACGAATAAGACTGAAAGGATTTAGGCAGCACTCCGGCTGAAACATGGAGGAGTAGAACATGAGCTTGAGAGGATGGAATGATACTTGATGAAGACATGACGCAAAACCTCCGGAAAGAATTGAAAGAGTTTAATGAAAAGAATGGAGAAGAAAATGACAACTTGTGCCACGAATGAAATTGAAAGCATCTTTAGAAGGAAGGTTTAAACGGAGTTGTTGAGAAAATCAACAACGAAAAGAATAAGCTTGTTGTGGTATTATAGGTAACATCTCAAGATCATAAGGTGATAACCGGCCACAAACAGAAATGATTGGATAACTAAGAAGAACGAAGAAATGCAAAACTCCACTTCAAAAGAATACGAAGAATTAATTACACTTCAAGACGCGAGAAGAAAAGATACTTGAGCTTTGCCTACAAGAATCTTGATGAACACTTGAAGAATGAATTAACTCATGAAGAGCCGCCACGAAGAACTCCGGTAACAGAAGGATGACTTGATAAAATTGAAGGATGAAAAGAATAAGATTAAAGCCTAGCAGTGATTTAGATGGAGGTTCTGATGAAATGGCCGAGGAAATTGAACTCCGGAAAAGAAAAGATGAAAACACTTGGAACTAGAATTTATTCATCAAGAACAAACTCCGAAGGAAGGGATTACTCACTTGGATGAAATAAGAATAAGATTTATTGTATGCTTATCCTTCATCAAATTAAATTGATAACAAGCAATGGATTTTGCATACTACTTATTCTTCTTGAAAAGGATTAAGGGGGGTATAGCACAAAACTTGAGAAAGTCTTGATGAACCACCGGTAGGATTCGAAAGAATGGATGGATTTAAAAGATAATCAAGGAAAAAGAATCTTGAACGAACCACCGTAAGAATTCGAAAATGACTGATGAAAGAGACTGAATCACCAGGAAGAATTAGAAGAAACAATATGTTAGAGGGGATTTAGATGCAAAAGAACAAAGAGATAATGAGCTGATTAAAGAACACTTGAACGAAGCGCTAGGATAATTGGATAACGGTAGCTGAAATGTGAGGACGAAAAAACTCTTCTACAACGATGGCCTCTGGTGAAAACAAACGGGAAAACAACTTCTGACATGCTCCAGATGGGTAAGAAAAGGAATATCTGATAAATGGAATAATTCAAGAGGATAACATGAAGCTAGAACCACGAAACTTCGAGAGAACGAGCAAGATTTAGAGAAACTCTTCTTCGATCTTCAAAGCTGAGAATGACGATGAGAAACACCACCGAAATTGTTGAGAAACTATGGAATAATGAAAAAGAGGAAAGGTAGAACCAGAGATGAAAATAATTTGAAAGCAATCTTGGAGATGGCATCTGACTGATGAAATTCATTCTTACGTCAAACTCGAAAATAATTTAGAATAACTCCGAGGGAATTAGAAGAGTCAGGTAAGATCCTGGGAAAAGACCTGTGGGTTAGGGCCCACTAAAATAAAACACCATTGGAAAGGGATGTTGAATAGATAGATGATGCACCAGAACAATTGAAATATTTGAATGAGGTGACAACCTCGACTTAATTGGAACACAGACGAATCTCCTGAGATGTCTTCCAAACTCTGGAATGATTGAATGGCGAGAGGCAATCGAGCAAGGAGAACACTTGATCCAAGGAAAATAATATGATCAACACCGAAAAAACTTGAATTGAGTGCACCAGAGAAAGAAAGGGATGAAGAATGACGAACGAGACGAGAATTCACCGATTGAAATAATTGAGGGAAACCTGAAGAGGCTCCGTACGAATGAAAATTGATGCTCGAAAGAGACTTGGGCTCCGGGAAGAAGGGGGTGGGAGGGCGAGAAAACAAAGGCAACTTGGAAGGGGAAATACCAATGAATAACTTCAAGAGGAAACACCGGTTGAAAGAATGCAAATGCTTCGCACGAGTAGGATGGATACTCGATTACAGACTCCGGCTTCTAGGAGAAAAAAAAGGGTGGGCGGGTGGGGAAAAAACAACTGAGGATTGAACGCAAAGATGAAGAGGCTCGAGTCAACTTGACGAGAAAAGCACTGGATGCAAAGAGCTGAGGAACAACGATCGAAAAACCAACTGCGTGATCCTAAAGAAAAATTTGAAGGGGAAGAGGAGTAATTCAAAACACCTACGTCAAGATTCCTCACCAAAGCGATGAAGGGGGCTGAGGAGTAAAAAGAATTGCTACTCTCCGATATAACTAGACTCCGAAAACAGTTTTCTTCTAGACTCAACAACGGCCAAACTACACGATCAAACAAGGGGGCTCCTAAGGTCGGTCGAGTCATTAGTGGACGGACTATACTAAGGACAGCCCTTTCAAGTATTTGGGGGTTATGGGACATTAGAAGGTCTGCATGTGGAACACCATAGACATTGGATTTGTAGCACTAATGGATTATGTAGTGATTGATGGGAGTTAATGGGCTGTTGGAGTTGATTCATAGGAAGGAAACAAGATCTTGGAGTGTCATACGACGTGTTTCGTTAGGATAGAAATGCAATATCTTGGACCTTGGAAGAATAGGCTGAACACTTGGATTGTGGTGTTTAATTCAAGCTTAGCATCTTGTATGTTCTACCCATGGATTTTGCATAGATATGAGTTTGGGGATAGCTGACATGTATAATTTTGTTAGACCTCCCATCGAGGAGTCATGAGGGCATGAATAGCATGAGTGATTATTGGAGTCGACCTATACGGGATGACTCTTTCGGTAATATGATGTGAATTGTTTGGAAGACTAGATAGAACCTTGGCCAATACTCAACCATGACCACCATCAATGCCCCATCCCACTTTATGTACCCCATGAACAAGTCTTCACGGAGTACTTGGACAAGTTAGTTGTCATCTTTATTTGGTGACCTACTTGCCTACCCTGAAGACGGAGGAAGAACTGTTCAACTGGGAACATCTGAAGACCTCCATGTCAGGGAGGAAGAACTATACTAACCACCATCGTGAAGAAGTGAACTTCCTCGTTGAAGATCGTGCGTTTCTGCAAACCACTCCTCTCGAAGAAACCAAGCATCCCCATGTAGAAAGGAAGCTCACACCAAAATTTACCACCCCCTCCAAGATCACTGCAAGACGAAGAGTAGATAGCTACCAGCTGGAGTCACCACCTGAGTTACCCACTGTGCGCAATGTTTTCCACATGACACAACTCCACAAGTGTTTCCGACTTCCTAACTAGCCCGATCACCAACAAGGACATCGATCACGAGCCATCGACCCCCAGGCCAACCTGACCTACGCGAGTAACCCATCGGCAACCTGGATCACGTGGAACGTTATACACAAAGCCACACCATAAAGTACTTCAAGGTTTAATGGAGCACCACTCGGAAGCAAAAGCAGTCTGAGGACGTGAAGACTACCCCAAACCCAAGTTTCTGTAGTCCTTTCAGCGCCTAGTTTGGGAATCTTGGGGACAAGATTCTAGTAAGGGGGTAGGTCTGTCACAACCTGATTTTCATGCCACAACACTTTAGCTAATAAACATGATAAATTGTTGTTTGGCAAAAACTTTTCAGTGTTTTGAATTTTTCTTGATGGGATATTTGTTTGTTGTTTGCAAGTGCTCTAAAAATCAAAAAAATCCTCCAACTCTTAAACACCATCTCCTTGCTCCAAAAATTTTCCCCAATGATCATGCCATGTTTATAGTACAGTATAAAATTTTCTTACAGAAATTATTTTGCGAAAAAATATTTTCCAAATTTAGTTTTCCCAAAACCCCTCAATTGAGGTTTGCACTACAAGTACTTGATTTGGGGTATGCAAAATCTTTCAAAGAGTATGTTTGACTCCTATTAGGTATAGGACTCCCATAAACCACAGAAATATAATTTTAAAAGTTATTTTCTTATTTTATTTAAAGGCTTTTTCTTTAGAACAGAAATGGGCTTTAATAGGTTAAAATTGTTTTTAATGCTTTAAAAATATTTTGGAAAATTTAGGGAAACACAGTGGACATATATTGTCCATATATAAGAGTTTCAACACATCGTGGTGTTCAAAATATTGGTCAAATCCATCAAAACCCCTTTTTGGATATTTTAAGATTTTGAAATATTTACGAAGGAAATATTCTCTAAAAATTCCAAGAAAATTCTAGCATGTCACATATGACATATTTGCTGATCTTGCCAAGTATCATGTCTTGGAGGACAAGATAACATCATCGAATCCCCTCAAAACCACTTCTGCCAATTTTGAAGTTTGAGCAACTTTACATTGCGAAACATGTCAAAATGTTTTCAAACTTGGTGCACATGCTTAAATGGTCTAATTATTCATCTAGACCAAATGGCACAAGTTGTAGAACAAGGTAACTTGATCAAAGTGCCCCAAAACCCTCTTTGTCCAGATCAAAATTTGAATAACTCTACATTACCAACTTTCTCCTTTTCATCCCAAATTTTGTGGAAATGCTCAAATCCTCTAATGCTGACACTACACCAACTGGTGCATCATGGAGAAAATATTTGCATGACTAAATCTTGGAAAATCAATTTCTTTTGATTTCTAGGGTTTACGAAAGTTACATTGGCAACTATCTTCAAATGAGCTCAAACTTGGTGATAAACCTCATTTTCATATGCCATTTGATCACGTTAAGTCTCAAGTCAAGTGGAATCCATTTTATTGACCAGACTAGGATCAAACACCTTCTGGCCAATTCTAAAGGTTGTTGTTTTGGCCACTTACCTTGATCTCCTTGACCCCAAATTTTTACCACAGTCGCTACTAGGCCCTCTTCCACCTCCAATAAGAATTGCATGCCCTCATCTCAATTATTGGTGGGTGAAAATCTCACTTTCTCTCTCTGGACAGCACTGTTCCCTCTCATTCTCTACCCCTCTCTCACTCCAGAAGCCCCAGAGCATCCAATGCAACTTTCATCTTGTTTATCTCCCACCAGAGCTAGGGGACAAGGTTGGTCGCGCTCGAAATGTCAATGGCATGCCAAATGGGTGCTCTAGAGCGCGCTACAGTGTGCTCCCGCACTGTAGCCGAGTCTTGGCCGAGGCTTGCGACCACCTAGGGCCTCCCGCTCGTGTCTACCAAGGCCGCCTCGACATCCGGGACAAGGCACGCAGTCGGGCCCCTCCTCTCTCTCTCCAATGGTCGCCCCAAGGGCGATAGAGCGTTGCGCAGCTCCGCCACTCGCTGTCATCACTCGGGACCCGCCTCGAGCTTGCCCTGCTCCTTCTCTCCCTTCACTGCGCCCTAGACCACCCCCACAAACCCCCCTGACTTGAAGCCGAGCCCTCCTATGGCCTCCAGTGACGGCTAGGACCTCGCCGGTGCACGGGCTCACGGTGCGCCTTGCCCCTTCCTATTTAAAGCCACCCCTGGCCTCCCTATCAGCGCACCTAGCTCTCTCCTACTCCCAATCTCCCCCCCCCCTGCGCCTCCCTTTGTTCTCTAGGAGCACCCAAGCTCGAGCTCCGCCACCTCGGTTCACTGTCGATCCAGAGGTACAGGCCCTCGCCGCCTCTTCTAGCACTCGATCTGAACCGCTACACCTCCCTGACCATTTCCCCTCTACTTCCCCGCTCTATCGCAGCCGAATCGACCAGAGCAAGCTCCTCCCGAAGCCCTTCCGTCGGCTTCCTCATTGTCGGTGAACCCCTGCACCCCGGTGAGTACCTCCACCTCCACCCGAACGTAGACTCCGCCCTGAGCGTGACGGTGCCCTTAGATCGCCTCGTTGTCGACCACGGCGATGCCGGTGAGCTTGCCTCCATCTCTGGCCTGATGTTGACAACGACGACCGTCGGCCCCGTTGGTCAATCTCACACTCTGACGAGTGGGCCCCACCCATCAGGATTAAACACACGCGCGCGCGTACCGGTTCGCTCATCGGCTGAAGGTGTATTTTGCCTTTACGCCTTCGACGTGGCAGCCTCGCGCGGGCTGGATTCCCTTTGGGCCTGCTGCATTGTGTCTGAATAGGCCCAGTTGCACAGTGCTCCTTCTTCTTTTCTTTTTCCAGAAACTTACAAAAATTCTAGAGAATAGAATAATGATCCAAATGAAATAATTCCAACTAATAAATTCTTCTAAAAGTCCCACCTATTTAATGGTGTAACTTCCATAAATATCCATCAAACTTTTCTACACTATTCAAATTTGAGCATTCTTATTTCCATCTGAAAATCCATTTCTGTTATTCTACAACTCAAAATCCAAATCTAAGAATTTTGGCATTCTTAGTTTTCATCCAATATTTAACAAAAATCAGTGAACATTTTTAAGAGCACTTTTATTTTTCTATTTTTGCTATTCCCTTATTTTCATTTACTCTTTTGCGACTATTAGATTCCATGCCTGACGCAGCTATTAGAGAGGATTTGGAGAAGGATTTGAAGACGTCAAAGAATTTGTTAAAACAGGCAAGCCGCCCTTTGACCATTTCTGTGAACACCTTTTTATGCATGTCATTTAGCACTTTACTTTCATTGCAGTTGAATCATGATGAGGTGGTTACCACTTTGGTGGTCTGCCTCCGATACTTTCCTCGTTGATACCTGCATGGTGCATGATCCTACCTTTCTATGAGGGTGATGAGGGTGAGAGTAGATAGGATGCTAAAGTAGTGGCTACGCAAATGGGATGGTTATATGCATGGTGATGGAGACAAAAGTATTTTTGAAAGACTTTTCGAAAACCCTGTCGGGTGCCACTAATGCCTGAGGGAGATGCTGAGCTAAGTAACCACTTGATGACGAAGTGGTGTACCGAGGCAAGTGAGTGTGATTGTTTTCGAAAGCGGATTGGTTTAAGTTGTGACCATTAATCCAACCTTACATGCGCAACCACTGTACCCTTATATGGAAATGGCATTATTGATTACCTAGTCTGTTACTAGCATGGTGCCCGCATTACTAGTGACGGGGGTGACATGAGGTCACTCCCGGGACGGTGTCATGCTTGGATAGGCGGCGATGACTGTTTTTGCAGGGCACCGAACGCACCGTTGGTACCCCGTGCTTGTGGTATTTTATGAATATGGGAGCGTTGCTAAACAAAATTTATGATGTGAAATGTTGGGCACGGCGGTTGCTACCAATCGAGTGGACTCTATGTTAGTCGCGGCTGGGAAAAGGTAGTGATAGGGTGCTTCCCCCGAGTACATGAGGTACTGCGGGATCGTGGTTGACACGAAAGCTTCCTGGATCTTGTGGGTAAAGTGTGCAACCTCTGTAGAGTGTAAAACTATTCGAATAGCCGTGTCCACGATCAAGGCCAGTTGGGTAACCGCTTTTGGGTTATTTCCACATGTTTACAAAGCCTGGTGAGTGTATATGGATAAGTGGTGAGAACTACCTAGGTCTCGTCCGTGGTCTTGGCTTGATGACTAAGTTGGATTGTTTCCAACTCTATTTATGTTGATATCTATAACCTGCTCTCATGATTACTTAAACTCTCATGATGCATGTCTTACATGTTGTTGGACATGCCATAGCACTCAAAACTAGCTTTCTGCAAAACTCTATCTATATCATGCATTGTTGTACCTTGAACCAAAACATGGGTTGCTTGCGAGTACATTCAAAGTACTCATTGGCTTGCAACTGGTTATTTAATTGGCCAGGCATGTTAGAATAGGAGTTCGAGGAAGAGTCCTTTGGTGACGAACATGCAAACTAGGACGTTTCCCAGTCAGAATGCCTGTAGGGTTAAGGCAGATGGCATGGTTTCTACTTATCGACCACGATTTCCGTTGCTTGTGTTTTATCAGATGTTCAACCCTTAAGGCTTTATCTATGTAAGACTTGACCATAATGGTCATAATTTGTGTAAGACGGTATGTATGGATGTAAGACTCTTGTTATTCAGCTTCTGTTTGTTCAGTGAGCATTGATCTCTGGGATCACTGTACACGTGCATTCGGTGATCTCAACCTATGAGTGGGGGTCCCCACAGAGCTGGTATCAAAACCATCCTGACTGTAGGAAGCCTTAGTTAGGATACAATTTTTAAAACCATCTATACCTTGCCTCTTTTCTGAGATTTCCCAAACCTAAGCGATATTTTCCTTATTGGCCTCTCCTATTCAACTTTTGTAGATGGCCGTCGCCCCCTTGAGACTCCTTACGACAGGATTTCCATCACTCCTAAGAGATTGCCTCTGACAATGCCACTATCCCTTGCTGCCCTTGTACACCCTGCACGAACTGGAAAATGATGTGTTCGAGAACGAATTCTATGCCAAGGTTTTTGGGCCTGCCAAGACCTCACCTCAGGGGTGGTTCTTCATTGGACCACCCATGCCAACAAGAGACCTGACCATTCAGCAAGTGGCATACGAAGCGCTCCTCCGTCTTCGAGACCTCCTTCCAGAAATGAAAGAAGGACTCGCCACCCGCTACCTACCTGGCAAGAACGGATTTGGAGCTCCGACTCAAGTGATGATTTCCTCGAAAGACTAGGATCCAACCCTCAAGTACCAGATCCATTTCGTCAACACAGGAGACTACCTTCTACGTCACCTTACCGAAGCATTTCTTTAGCCTCGCCAAGACCTGCCTTCACTTCTGCACCTCCACTACCTCGAGAAGAAGAAGGTGGTCGAGCAAGAATAGCAAATCACTGCCCTACAAGCCCACATTTCCAATCGGGAGCAGCAAATCAAGGAACTTCAGAAAGCCCACAACCAAACCCCACGCAGGAGGCATAGGAATGGATTTCCGTATCCAACTCATAGAGGATCATCGTCAGGCCCCCGACAACAATACCAAAGACTGAATAGCAACATTTTTGCTTCCGTCACATGTCAGTGTGGTGAACTTGGGCATGTTAACAGGATGTGTCCCAACAAGTTGCCGACTGTCACATGCCCATTGGCACCCAGGAGAACCTAGAAGTTGAAGACCGAGCGCTTTTCTCTCCAAGTGATGAAGCAAGCACGATTACTGAATCCTAGGACCCCTAGGGTAGGATGAGTCATGTACCCACTATGCGCAGTCGAGTCCATATGATGGTTCAAATGAAACCATGTTGAGTGTTGCTTGTTCTTATGTATTTGTGTTTCCATATAAGTCGCACTTTTGCCCTAGGCAGTGTCGAATTACGGGTTCTGCAAACCCTTGAGAGGTTTGAACTCTGGGGTGCGTGCGGAGATCTCTACCTACCCAACATGCCTACTCGCGATCCTCCTAAGCCTAGTGCGACAAGCTCGAAGAGACAAAGAGACACAACAATTTATCCTGGTTTGAGCCACCTTGCGGTGTAATACCCTACTCCAGCGTTTTGGTGGATTGCCTTGGAGGGCTGGGGATGAACTAGTACAGTGGATGAACTGGCATCAGGAGGTGAGGTGTTCTCGAGCTTGGTAGAGCTGAGGGGGTGTGAACCAAATCCGATTCAGTTGCCCTCTATGGTGGTCGCTAAGTCCTATTTATAGTGGCCTTGGTCCTCTTCCCAAATGTTTGCGGGAAGGGACCACAACGGCCGGATTTGAAAGGGGACAAGTAGTACAGCTTATCCTGACAAAAGTAGTCTTTGTTTGCGAAAAGCCTCTGGTCATGACGCTGCAGTGGGCTCGTCGATGACCTCCGTCCTGGCGGTCTTGGTCTTGTTGCACCAGAATGGAAACCCTTAGCTAATTCCTCGGATCTCCGCGCCTATGGCTTGACTTCTTCGCACCAAAGAGGAAACTTGCGCTCTGCGGCTGCTTGGCACCCGCCTGGCCTTGGTCATCATGGCTCACGTCAGCTGAGCCTCATGAGGTATACCTTGGATAGAACTCTCCACCCCTCGGGAGCCAGCCTGAGGAGGCCGATCCCCTCGGGGGTCTTGGCGTCGTCCGCCTCGCGAGGCCTGGCCCCTCGCGAACGTCTTGAGTTGTTGATGCTGAAGCTGGGCCATACCAGGCTGTTGATGCAGCCATGCAGTGGGCCGCAAACAGGTATGGCTGGATACCGCCATATCCAGAACGCCGACAGTAGCCCCCGGGCCCAAGGCGCGCTTGGACTTGGCTTCGAAGCGAAGCCAAAGTGCAAGTGTGGAGCACCGCGGGCCCTAACCGCCTGCGGCATTGATGACGCATGGCGATTGATGGGACGTGGGGGACTGCGCTTCCCCACGCTATCTTGGCAACTGTTCGACTTGACGGGATGATGCGGCATGTAGAAGATCATGATAGCGCGAGGTCGTGGAGGCTGGCGGTTGGCCTCCCTTGGCTATAAATGTGAGGGAGGGGCAGAACCCCTCGCCCATCTCTCCTTCATCTTGCTCCCGCCTGCTTCTCCTCTTCTCCATCTTGCTCCCATGGTGTCGCCGAGGAGATTTTCAGCGGCCGAGAAGGGGAAGGCTTCCAAGGAGGGGACAGCCGCTCCGCCTCCCAAGAGAGGTCACGGTCGTCCCCGCAAGCATCCCGCGGCTCCCATGGCAGCCCCTAGGGGGCGCGGGTGTGCACCCCTCAGAGCCGGCACTCCTCGGGGTGCCCGCGATGGCACCTCTTCTCACGGCGCGGGCCACTGGCTTCGGAGCAGCCACATGACAAAGGGAGGCGCGCGATGATCATGCGCCCGCCTCGGCCGCGCTTCTCCTCGCTGGACGTCCTCCCTGAATTCATGGTGTGGTCAGAGAGCCCGGCCGGCACCTCGCTCCGCTTCCGCGTTTCTTCTCCGGCGAGCTTCCTTCCTCGGGGCTTGACGGTCTCTGGCTACAGGCCGACGGTTGCTGTAGCAAAGCTTCGTGGGTTGGTGCCGAGGTCGCCGCCTCCGGCAGCGTGGTCCTGACCTGCGGCTGGCAGACTTTCGCCCATGCGCGTGGTCTGGGCGGAAGGTGCACCCTCCACTTCAAGTATGACGGCTTGGCGACCCTCTATGTGAGGGTGTTCGGGGAGGACGGCCGCCGCGTGGAGTGCTGCCCGGAGGACGGCAGCGATGACGAAGGTGGCGACGGTGAGCTTGGTCTTGGCGGCGCGCGCTCCTCCTCCCGCAACGGTAGCTCTTCCTCGGATGAGAGCTCGAGCAGTGGTGACTATGACCAGCCCCCACATCATCGTGATCGGGTCGAGGACGTTGGTGCTTTGTCCTGCCACGGTGCTCCAGTGTAGCAGGAGAGGAGCCTGGTGTGAGGATGGGGGCCAGCAAACTTGGACTCAAGACCGGCCGTAGGCCCAGGTCGCCTATGGGAGAACTGATGAAGCGTTGGGCCAGCTTGAGGTGCTTCTAGAGTATGCGGCGCTAGTGCCGAGTTCGTACGCCTTCGGGCCCTCTTTGTTTAGCCTTTCCTTTCTCCTATAATTCGAAAAAGAAAGACATACCCTGCGGGGGCATGTAATGAACTATGGCAGTTATGCCCTTTATGCTATGCTTGCGATCTTCATGCTGCGTTGCAACGTTTGCGATCTGAGTAAACGAATGTAAGAAAACTTAGCTTGATATGTGCGTAGTAGTTTTCCGCCTCGCGGAAACCTGGCCTTAGGTACTCGACGGGGCCCCCTTTCCCGGGGAGCTGTGGGTGCAGACCCCGAGAGACGCCTTGGGGTCTCAGGAGCCGCTGTAGGTCTGCTTTCAAAGGAAGAGAAAAAACTGACGAGCGGCTCACTCCCCCTTATGCAAGCCCCCTACTGTAGATTAGCTCGGACTTGATGCACCACGTCGCGCTGCCCGGGGGGCATGGATATGAGGGGTGCTGGTGCCCGTGAGCTTGATCGAGGGCTCCTCGCGAGGATGAAGCCAAAGCACCAGGATACGGCGCGGTGCGCGCGCGCGAGGACAGGCCCGGGGCGCACACACCTGCCTAGCCCCACGTGTGAGGCGAGCGAGAGGAAGTGACGGGCGACTGCCACATCTCTCATGCCCTTAGGCCAAAAATAGCTCAGGTGAAGGAAACAGCTCGAGGAACCAGAGTTCGGAAAAACCAAATCCATTGAAAGGTCACTAAAAACTGCAAGCAACTTCGGAAAGCAAATGAATAGCCGCATCCGGAACCTAATCTAGTCTTCTCACCAGCGCGGAGCTGAGTGCTGCCACTAATACGTGGGAGGGAGCCCCCATGAGGCCCCCAGGTGACTCTCAGGAGATTCCGGGGCGTGTACAGCCCTACTCATTATTACGTGAGAGTGTCACGAGCGGAGACCTTCACAGGCCGGAGCCTTGCTTGACAAGCCGGGGCCTTTCCTCAGGGGTAGAACTTCCGGAGGTGCTGGATGTTCCCGGTGTTCTGGATGGGGACCCTGTCCTGTTTCTCCAGGCGCGCGGTGCCAGGCCTAGAGACACGGGCAATCCTAAACGGGCCCTCCCACATGGGAGAGAGCTTCTGCAGCCCCTCCCTAGAGAGCACCCGCCTCAGGACGAGGTCGCCCACCTCTAACGTCCTGGGGCGAACACTGCAGCAGTAGTACCACCGCAGCGCCTGCTGGTACCTCGCCGCTTGGAGCGAGGCTTCATGGCGGCGTTCCTCCCCCAGCACGAGATACATCCCCCGCGTGGCGTCCTGGCACGCCTCATCGAGCGCCAGGACCCGCGTGGAGTGATGCTTGACCTCGTGAGGGAGAACCGCTTCTGCTCCATAGACGAGGAAGAACAGCGTCTCTCCTGTTGGCATGGTCGCGGTGGTGCAGATGGACCATAGCACGGACTGCAGCTCGTCGAGCCAACCCCTGACGCGGGCCTCGAGATTCTTCTTGAAGATACTGGTCTTGAGGCCCCTCAGGACTTCTGCATTGGCCCGCTCAGCCTGGCCGTTGCTCCGTGGGTGCGCCACTGAGGCGTAGCATATTTGCGTTCCAAGGTTAGCACAATATGTTTTGAAAAGGTTGCTGGTGAACTGCGAGCCATTTTCGGTGATGATGCGGTTAGGGACCCCAAACCGGCTCATGATTCCCTTGATGAACTTGACGGCCGATCCAGCTGGGATGGTGCACATGGCTTCTACCTCCGCCCACTTGGTGAACTTTTCGATGGCGACGTAGAGGTGTCGGTAGCCCCCTGGCGCTCGAGGGAACGGTCACAAGATGTCTCGCCCCTAGACCGTGAATGGCCGCGTGAGCGGGATTGTCTGGAGGCCCTGCACGGGCTGGTGGATTTGCTTGGCATGGAACTGGCATGCCTCACTGGAGCGCACCAGCTCTGCAGCGTCGTTGAGCGCGGTGGGCTAGTAGAAGCTGCTGCGGAACACCTTGCCCACCAGAGTGCGTGACGAGGAATGATGCCCGCAGTCCCTGCCATGTATGTCCGCTAGAAGCTCGAGCCCCTGATCCCTAGAGATGCACCACAACGAAATGTCATTGGGCCTCTTGCGATATAACTCACCATCCTGGATGCAGTACGCGGTGGCTTGACAAGCCACGCGCTTAGCGTCCTCCTCCTTCTCTGGCAAGGTCCCTTGAAGCAAGTACGCCTTGAAATCTTTGGTCCAACACCCCTCCTGAGGCTCGAGCGCAAGCAGCAGGCAGGCCCCCGAGGGGTAGCCACGGGCTGGGGCGCCCGTCTCAGGTGCCTGAGGCAAGTCCTCCTGAGGCAGTGCTGGAGTCATGGCGTGGGGAGTCACAGAAGGCTTGAAGAGCCGCTCCTCAAACACCCCCGGCTCCTGAGGGAGCCTGTTGGAGGCTCTCTTGGCGATGTCGTCCACTTCATTGTTTGTTCCGCGCGGCACGTGCTGCAGCTCCATGCCCATGAACTGCTTCTCCATCTTGCGCACCTCTTCTAGGTACGCCTCCATGTGCTCGTCCTTAGGCGTGTACTCCTTGTTGGAGAAGTTGACAAGGAGCTAAGAGTCACCCTTGATGGTGAGGCGCTTCACCACTAGCACTGCCGCAGCCCTAAGTCCGGCGAGCAGGCCTTCGAATTATGCAATGTTGTTGGAGACCTTCTCGCCCTACTGGAAGCAGAGCTGCACCGCATAGTAGAGCTTGTCCTTGGTGGGTGAGATGAGGACGGCCCCTGCTCCTGCGCCTTGTCGTGCAAATGCCCCATCAAAGTAGATGATCCATCCGTCTGGTTCCTCGTCTCCTGGCAAGAGGGAGCGGTCCTCGCTTACTCCATGGTCGGGAGTGTCAGTCCACTCGGCCACGAAGTCCGCGAGGGCCGCACCCTTGATGACCCTGGTAGTGTTGAACTCGAGATTGAACGCCTGAAGCTTGATGTTCCATTCAGCAACTTGCCCGTCGGCATTCGGGCTCTAGAGCACTGTCTTAGCGGGTACGCCGAAACAACCTTGATGGGATGGCCTTGAAAGTAGTGGCGCAGTTTTTGAGAGGCGACCAGGAGCGCGAGAAGGAGTTTTTGAGGCATGGGGTAGCGCGCCTGTGCCTCCCTTAGTACCGTGTTGACAAAGTAGACATGGTGCTCGACGAGGGATGAGGCATCAACAGAGTCTTGTTCTTCGTGAGGGCGCGGGTCTTCCATGGCTTCGCGAGGTCCGCCCTCAGGAGCCCCGGTGGCCGCGGGGTCGATCGTGGCCTCGGGAGGAATGTCGACCATCGGGTCGGTCGAGGCCCCAGGCACATCGTCCTAAGGGCGTTGTGTCTTGATCGATGATTGTGCATCCTGCTGAGGTTTCTTGGATGGGCGCTCCTTCCTAAGCGCCCCTAGGGCGGCGCTAGCTGAGTGAGGGGTGGCTGCCAGATAGAGCACCAAGGGCTCAAGAGGACGCGGTGCCACCATCACTGGTGGGCTGGTTAGATATCTCTTGAGGTCTTGAAAGGCTGCGTCTTCCTCTGGGGTCCACTCGAACGGCTCCTTCCTTTTCATCAGCTTGAAGAATGGGAGGGCATGGTTCCCCATCTTGGAAATGAAGCACCCAAGCGAGGTTACACAGCCCGCCAGCATCTGCATCTCCTTCAGGGTCTGTGGGGGGCTCATGTCCTCTATCGCCTTGACCTTCTCTTGGTTGGCCTCGATCCCTCTATGTGACAACAAGAAGCCCAGGAGCTTGCCAAAGGGAACCCTGAATACACACTTCTCGGGATTGAGCCAAAGATCCACCTTGCGCAGGCTGGCAAACGTCTCCTCCAGATCTGCTATTAGGGTCCTGGCCTCCCGAGACTTCACCACTATATCATCAACATAGGCCTCTACGTTTCTCCTGAGCTGCAAGCCTAGGGTGATATGCATCAATCACTGGAAGGTTGTTCGGCATTACGCAGCCCGAAGGGCATGCAGGTTTAGCAGTACACCCCGCAGGGGGTCAGGAACGATGTCTTATCCACATCTTGCATGACCATCTTGATCTGGTGGTAGCCCGAGAAGGCATCCAAGAAGCATAGCAGGGCGCACTCGGTAATGGAGTCCACGATCTAGTGGATGCGGGGAAGTGGGAAGGGATCTTGCGGGCAGGCCTTGTTGAGGTTGGTGAAGTCGACACACATGCGCTCCTTCCCACCTTTCTTGGGGACGATGACGGGATTCGCCAGCCACTCCGGGTATCCTACCTCCCTGATGACCCCTGCTGCTTGTAGCTTGCGGGTTTCTTGGACGATGAAGGTCTGCTTCTCGGCGGACTGACGCCGTGCCTTCTGCTTCACTCGTCACACGTTTGGGCATACCTTTAGGTAGTGCTCGATAATTCCCCTTGGGACCGCAGCCAGGTGTTTGGGTTCCCAAGCAAATACATCCTTGTTGGCTCGTAGGAAGTTGACCAACGCTTCCTCTTGGTCTCGAGGGAGGCCAGCCCCTATGGTGAAGGTGGCGTTGGCCGTTCCTTCCTCATAGACCAGCACTTGCTTCATCTCGGCTCGGTATTGGGAGAACAACTGCTTCTTCTTGGCTAGCGCCGCTTCTGGGGCCTCCGGATCCCCCTTCTCGTGAGGAAGCGTGGATGCTGTTGACCTGAAGGCGAGCCTGAGGGCATGCCGTGCATCTTTGGTGTCCCCCGCCACCGTGAGGACACTGTTGCTGCCAGGCATCTTCATGAGGTTGTATGCAGGGTGGGTCACTGCCATAAACTGGGTCGAGGCCGGGTACCCCAAGATGGCGTTGTATGGCAGGTCGATCCGGGTGATGTCGAAGTCGACGAGCTCGGTGCGGTAGTTGTCGCAGGTCCCGAAGGTGGCATGGAGGCGGATCTACTCCGGAGAAAGGCTTGGACGGGCGGAGCCGGCTGGGTGGCACGTGCAGCAGGCCGAATGCCTCCGTGGAGAGCACGTTGAGCCTGGCTCCACTATCGATGAGGGTCCTGGTGACCGCCACATTGCATATGGTGGGGGTGTAAAGCATCGGGAGCGCGCCTGCTCCCGTCGTGGCGGCCGGATGATCCTCGAGGGCGAAAGTGAGGTCGGCCCTGGGTGCTGCCCAGCCCGGGGGAGCCCCCGAGCCCGCCTGGGCGGTGCTTACTTATCGGTAGAACTGCTTGATGTGGCGGTTGGAGGGCGGTGCCTGTGATCCACCTAGGAGAGCTGCGACGACGGGGGGCACCGATGCTGTGTGGAGGGCGAGGAAGATGCTGCGCAGATCCTCCCAGGAGGCCACAGAGGACGTCGGCAGATTGAGTAACCAGCCGCGCCTATGAGGGCCATGGGGAGCCAGTTGGCCTTCAGCTTGTCGTGTCCACCGGCCGCCCAGACTGGCTCCTCGCATGCATAGAGGAAGGCGGCCGGATCCGCCACGCCATCGTAGCGTGGCGGGATCTGGTTGAAACTTGGGAGGCCACCGCACCTGCTGCAGGGAGAGGGTGAAACAGCACAGCCCCGATGCTTCTTAGGAAGCACGCGTCGGCTGGGTCGATGGAGGAGCGCCCGCCATTGGCGCTGGCGGCACGACCTGGCGGTTGGGGCGGAAGATGTCCAATGCACCCCTACCTGGCACGCCAAATGTCGGATTACGGGTTCCACAAACCCTTGAGAGGTTCGAACTCTAGGGTGCGTGCGGGGATCTCAACCTACCCAGCCTGCCTACTCGCGATCCTCCTAAGCCTAGCACGACAAGCTCGAAGAGCCAAATAGACACATCAGTTTATCCTAGTTCGGGCCACCTTGCGGTGTAATACCATACTCCAGCATTTTGGTGGATTGCCTCAGAGGGCTGGGGATGAACTAGTATAGTGGATGAACTAGCATCAGGAGGTGAGGTGTTCTCGAGCTCGGTAGAGCTGTCAGGGTGTGAACCAGATCAGATTCAGTTGCCCTCTATGGTGGTCGCTAAGTCCTATTTATAGTGGCATTGGTCCTCTTCCCAAATGTTGGCAGGAAGGGATCCCACAATGGCCGGATTTGAAAGGGGACAAGTAGTATAGCTTATCCCAACAAAAGTAGTCTTCGCCTGTGAAAAGCCTCTGGTCTTGACGCTGCGGTGGGCTCGTCGATGACCTCCGTCCTGCCGTCCTGGTGGTCTTGGTCTTGTTGCACCAGAATGGAAACCTTTGGTTGATTCCTCGGGACTCCGCGCCTGTGGCTTGCCTTCTTTGCACCAAAGAGGAAACCTGTGCTTTGTGCCCGCTGGGCACCCGCCTGGCCTTGGTCGTCATGGCTCACGTCAGCTGAGCCTCGTGAGGTATACCTTGCATAGAACTCTCTGCCCCTTGGGAGCCAGCCTGAGTAGGCCGATCCCCTCGGGGGTCTTGGCGTCGTCCGCCTCATGAGGTTTGCCCCCACGAGAGGGTCTTGAGTTGTTGATGCTGAAGCTGGGCCATACCAGGCCATCGATGGAGCCATGCGGTGGGCCGCAGGCAGGCAGGGCTGGATACCCCCATATCCAGAATGCCGACAGGCAGCATGTATGCGACTATATCGCCTGTCTTATCTTAATGAAATTGTGTGTGGCCCTTTTGGCACCTGTTTGTTTGCACTTGCACTGTAGGACCCCCTTTTAGGCATTCCCCTCCTCTAAGCTACTTTCCCTCTCATCTCTCTCATTAACTGAAGACCAGCAAGACAAGATGCACCAAGGATTCCACCTCGGCGGCCAACTAGCACTGAAGACTTTTGCTACAGCCTCCTCGACCAAGTGCAACCCCGTAGAGTTATGTTTACCCCTCAAGATTAGAAACCTATCCCTAGACCCTTCGAGACATCACGAGATACCCCATCTCGAATCCTTAACCATGTACTTAACCCACAAAATTGCAAGAGAACTAGTTAAGCCTCCGTAACCTTGCTCAGCACTGGGTTCATTATGGAACTAGTGGACAAAGTGAGCAAGCACATTGTCATCCTAACATAGCACAAAAACTAGTGATGCCATGGGGAAGACCAATTTGAGGATATAAGGATGGATGCCGAATGACTTGATGAGTTTATATCAACGACCTTGAGGAATTATCTAAGACTCTTTGGTGGATTACGAGACTTTCATGATGGTAGATGAACTCGGTGGATCAAGTTGATAGAGTAGCATAATTTACTTCTCCCTTGAGTAAATTTGATTTAGTAGGACAATTATGATCGCAAACTGAAATTCTTGGAAGTATAAGGATTTGACTTAGCCAGGGAATATTGATAGAAGATAGTTGACATTACGATATTGATTTGGGGGAAACCTATAGTAATTCTTGTTTGACATGAGATTTGGATTTAAATAGGTGATCCTAGTGGAGTATAGATACTGAGTAAGTCTACATGGTTCAGAGTAAACTGGATTTAGACTGTTGATCTCGATCTTGATACCATGTTTTCTCCGTGGACCATAAACTAGGAGATTGGAGTAATTGCCAGAGTCGATTTAGGGATCTATATAAGCTGACATTGGAGTTTATTAGATCACAACAATGGGAATTCGTGGACTGACTATAGTAATGACAACCCTTTCAAGTATTTGGGGGTTATGGGACATTAGAAGGTCATGTGGAACACCATAAACATTGGATTTGTAGAATTAATGGATTATGTAGTGATTGATGGGAGTTAATGGGCTGTTGGAGTTGATTCATAGGAAGGAAACAAGATCTTGGAGTGGCATACAACGTGTTTCGTTAGGATAGGAATGCACTATCTTGGACCTTGGAAGAATACGCTTAACACTTGGATTGTGGTGTTTAATTCAATCTTTGCAGCTTGTATGTTCTACCCATGGATTTTGCATAGATATGAGTTTGGGGATAGTTGACATGTATAATTTTGTAAGACCTCCCCTCGAGTTGTCATGAGGTTATGAATAGCACGAGTGATGATTGGAGTCGACCTATACGGGGTGAATCTTTTTGGTAATATGATGTGATTTGTTTGGAAGACTAGATAGAACAATTGGCATCTCAGAAACTGTGCTCAAGGATAAGATGATACAGGTTCACTCGCTTTCTAGAATCCTTGAAACCCTTAAGCCCTACCAAGCCACAACATGGTCAGATCATGACCACAGGCATTGGCTCTAGATCAATAAGACCTTGGCCAATACTCAACCGTGACCACCATTAATGCCCCATCCCACTTTATGTACCGCATGAACAAGTCTTCACGGAGTACTTGGACAAGTTGGTTGTCATCTTTATTTGGCGACCTACTTGCCTACCCCGAAGACGAAGGAAGAACCGTTCAGCTGGGAACATCTGAGGACCTTCATGTCAGGGAGGAAGAACTATACCAAATACCATTGTCAAGAAGTGAACTTCCTCGTCGAAGACCGTGCATATCTGCAAACCACTCCTCTCAAAGAAAGTAAGCATTCCCATGTCGAAAGGAAGCTCACACCAAGATTTACCGGGCCCCTCCGAGATCACTGCAAGACGAAGAGTAGATAGCTACAAGCTGGAGTCACCACCTGAGATACCCACTGTGCGCAACGTTTTCCACATGACACAACTCCGCAAGTGTTTCCGACTTCCTAACTAGCCCGATCACCAACAAGGACATCGATCACCGAGCCATCGACCCCGGCCCAACTTGGCCTACTCGAGAAACCCATCGGCAACCTGGATCATGTGGAACATTATACACAAAGCCACACCATCAAGTACTTCAAGGTTCAATGGAGCACCACTAGGAAGCAAAAGCAGTCTGAGGACGTGAAGACTACCCCAAACCCAAGTTTCCATACTCCTTTCCACGCCTAGTTTGGGAATCTTGGGGACGAGATTCTTGTAAGGGGGGTAGGTCTGTCACAACCTGATTTTCATGCCACAACACTTAAGCTAATAATCATGACAAATTGTGGTTTGACAAAAACTTTTGGGTGTTTTGAATCTTTCTTGATGGGATTTTTGTTTGTTGTTTGCAAGTGCTCTAAAATCAAAAAAAATCCTCCAATCTTGTATTCCATCTCCTTGCTCCAAAATTTTGGCCCAATGATCATGCCATGTTTATAGTACAGTATAGAATTTTCTTACAGAAATAATTTGGCCAATAAGTATTTTCTATATTTAGTTTTCCAAAAACCCCTGAATTTGCACTACAAGTACTTGATTTGGGGTATGAAAAATCTTTCAAAGAGTATGTTTGACTCCTATTAGGTATAGGACTCCTATAAACCACAAAAATATAATTTCAAAAGTTATTTTCTTATTTTATTTAAAGGCGTTTTCTTTAGGTCAGAAATGGTCTTTAAGAGGTTAAAATTATTTTTAATTGTTGAAAAATATTTTGGAAAATTTAGGGAAACTCAGTGGACATATATTGTCCATATATAAGAGTTTCAACACATGGTGATGTTCAAAATATTGGTCAAATCCCTCAAAACCCCTTTTTGGATATTTCAAGATTTTGAAATATTTACAAAGGAAATATTCTCTAAAAATTCCAAGAAAATTCTAGCATGTCACATATGACATATTTGATGATCTTGGAAAGTATCATGTCTTGGAGGACAAGATAACATCATAAAATCCCCTCAAAACCACTTCTGCCCATTTTGAAGTTTGAGCAACTTTACATTGTGAAACATGTCCAAATGTTTTCAAACTTGGTGCACATGCTCAAATGGTCTAATTATTCATCTAGACCAAATGGCACAAGTTGTAGAACAAGGTAACTTGATCAAAGTGCCCCAAAACCCTCTTTGTCCAGATCAAAATTTGAACAACTCTACATTACCAACTTTTTCATTTTGATCCCAAATTTTGTGGACATGCTCAAATCCTCAAATGATGACACTACACCAAGTGATGCATCAAACTTGGTGATCAACCTCATTTTCATATGCCATTTGATCCCGCTAAGTCTCAAGTCAAGTGGAATCCATTTTCTTGACCAGACTAGGATCAAACACCTTCTGGCCAATTCTAAAGGTTGTTGTTTTGGCCACTTACCTTGATCTCCTTGACCCCAAATTTTTACCACAGTCGCTACTAGGCCCTCTTCCACCTCCAGTAAGAATTGCATGCCCTCATCTCAATTATTGGTGGGTGAAAATCTCACTTTCTCTCTCTGGACAGCATTGTTCCCTCTCTTTCTCTACCCCTCTTTCATTCCAGAAGACCCCAGAGCATCCAATGCAACTTTCATCTTGTTTATCTCCCACCGGAGCTAGGGGACAAGGTTGGCCACGCTCGAAATGTCAATGGCATGCCAAATGGGCGCTCTAGAGCGCGCTACAGTGTGCTCCCTCAATGTAGCCGCGTCCTGGCCGAGGCTTGCGACCACCTAGGGCCTCCCCCTCGTGTCTACCAAGGCCGCCTAGACGTCCGGGACACGGCACGGGTCGGGCAATCAAGTCAAACGAATTAGGCAGGCAAGCAAAGACTTCATGAAGACAAACTGTAAAGTAAGGAGAGAAAGGGATAGAACCAGTTGTTTGGTGAAGACAAGGATTTGGTAGACTAGTTCCAGTTGCTGTGACAATTGTACATCTGGTTAGGGAGGCTGAGTTTGAACTCAGAAGACTGTGTCTTCACCTTATTCCCCTTGAGCTAAGGACACCCAGTCCTCGCCCAATCACTCTAGTAAGTCTTCAAGGTAGACTTCCAAACCTTCACAGACTTCGTTCACCGGCGATCCACAATGACTCTTGGATGCTCAGAACGCAACGCCTAACCGGCTGGAGGATTCACAGTCCTCAAGTGTAACCAGTCTTCAGATCACTCGGATAGAAAGACTTCAGTGATGCCTAACACTCTTTGGCTCTGGGTGTTTTGGGCTTTGTCCTTGCAAGGATTTCTCTCTCAAATGCTTCGAAGGTCAGTTTCTCTCAAACGACAGAAGACATGCACTAACTCTGAGTAGCCACCAATTTATAGTGTAGGGGGTGGGCTATTTATAGCCTAGAGGCAACCCGACCTGATTTATCCAAAATGACCCTCGATCACTAAGGAAATGACACGTGTCTAACAGACAGATTTCAAACGCACGCGGTAGCTTAGCTTGGGCTATAAGCAAAGCTGACTCATCTACCTCTAGATAAGACTTGCTCTCATTGTCTTCGCTTGAAGACATAGGATTTGGTTGAGCGTCACTTCAGTCACTTAGACTTTGTTCACTTGGACCCCACTTATCAGTATGGTGGTTCCTATGACTCAATAAGAAGAAAAGGAAACTACAAATCAACTATGCCTTTGCACTCCATAGTCTTCAAGTGAATAGCTTCACGCGTCATAATCTTCATCGTGAATGTCTTCACGATCCACCATTTTCTTCAATGTCTTCCAACATTTTAGGGGTCATCTCTGGTAGGTAAACCGAATCAATGAGGGACACTACTTGTGTTATCCTGCAACTCTCACAAACACATTAGTCCCTCAACCACGTTTGTCGTCAACACTCCAAAACCAACTAGGGGTGGCACTAGATGCACTTACAATCTCCCCCTTTTTGGTGATTGATGACAAACTGGTTGAAGTTTTCAACAGGGATAAAAGTATGTGAAAGTTCAGTGTTGTGAGTATTGTCTTCATACATATGACGAGGCTCCCCCTGAAGATGTGCATATAAATGATTTGCTTTTGAATGCAAATGCACATGGCAGGTTTTGCTTTGTGGAGGCCATCTTCAAGGTGTGAAGACAATGCATCATGCATATAAGAAGATAATGATATGCATAGTTGAAAATGGGCGTCTGCAGAATGAGTTCATGTGGAATTTATCATCGGATCACAAAGTGGCAGCAAAAATAGCAGACGACCATCAAGTTTAAGTGTTACAACTCAAAAGCCAAAAAGTTTCAGAAGAGAGTTGTAAGTACTTAACAAAAATTAGGCAACCACCCATATGGACCCGCTTGAAGAGTATCAACTCATATGCTTCTCCCCCTTTTGTCAATAAGGACCAAAAAGGTTTGAAGACATACAGTATCTACTCGTTCCCAGGTGGAGACGAAGTTGGAGCAGCAGGGTCGACGTTGGATTTTGGTGGTGCATATGGGCCTGGTGCAGCATCATTATGCTGAGCAGTGAGAGCAGGCGAAGTGGCGTCATCTTCTTCACCGACGACTCTTGCAAAAACAGTTGCAGCCGAGGATGAGTAATCAGAATCTTCAAAGGAGGGTGTGCGATGCCAACCTGCAGTTTGAGGAGGCCTAGAGTCAAACTTGAAATGTTCAGTGAAGCCATTTGCGCGAAGTTCATTTTTGGTGCAGAGTAAAGTGAGACTCTTCCAGGAACGGCGACAAGCTTCATGAGCAACAAACGAATTCTTGGTGGCTAAGTTGTGAATGCGATTGACACCCACCATGATACTCTTCATCTGACGCTTTAGCCAATCGTGATGCTTGTCCTGCTTCTGATGTAAGGCCACAAGAAGCTCACAGTCATTGAGAACACGTGGACACTTCTGAGGCCTTTGGGCAATGGTGCTTGTAGTAGCTTCAGTGTTTGCACGATGATAGGTATGAGTTGCAGCATTTGGCACATGAACACCTTCAATGGGTTGTGCTAAGCTCTGGAACTCGGGATTCTAAAGATGGAGGGGCTTCTTTGCAGGCTCAGGGTAGATGGCTTCAAAAAACGTATCAACCTCTGGCAAGAAGACAATGTGATTGCATGCTGAGGGCCGATAGTCAGTAGTGGAATGGAGCTTAATCAACCACATCACCCCCCAAATATAGAACTTCAGACCAAACAAATCAATCCCGGAAGCAGCAAGTTGTCTGATGAAAAAATCCTGAGTGTTGAATCTGATGCCATTGACAATATAGAACACCAAAGTCTTCATGGATCCTTCAAGTTTGGCTTCAGATGAATAGCCTTTGATGGTCCATAGAGTATGCCTCGGAATGTGATATACTGCGCGTGGCAGATACTCGAGGTCCTCAACAAAGAATTCCTTTGGGTATTCAGCATCTTGGGGCAAAGGCTTCATCATGCTAAGCATTTGGCTCATGTTCGGCTCAGGCTTCTGAAATATGCTCTGCAGTTCATTCTGATAAAGCGAACAAGCAGGTTCATATAGCTCACCTGGAGTGGGCAGGGAAGTTAGCTCGATGATATCCTGAGCTTTGGCTTCATGATGCACATTACCTGTCATCCACTCAAGGATCCATGTCTTTGGATCCCTTTTGTAGCCTTGAATATGTAAGGTGGCATAGAACTGCAGTAGAAGCTCTTCATTCCAATGATTTTATTAGTGATAAATGCAAGAAGACCAACATCCCAGAAGTAGTCAAGGGCTTCTTCCAGACATGGCAGCCCAGCCATAGCATCACAATCCAGATGCCTGTGTGGAAAAATTTTGTCTTGATTTTATAAAATGCAAGAGTAATAGCTTCGTTGTTGGTGGCTCCAAAATCTGTCAATGAGATTCTAGGCTTCTTGTAGGGGTTCTTGGCACTGTCAAAGAATGTATTGTCTTCTCTGAAACTGAGCACGCTGAAAGATCCATGTGTAGTGACTGCACTTGGAAGCCTTGGCAGACGTGGCTTTGGCTTCTGAACTTGAGGCCTACGCTCCACATGATTGTCATATTGTGGTCCTGGAGCGGTAGGGGGGATCATAATTGGCCAGCAAACTGTGACCAGCTGCCCTTCATGATTGAAGGACATTTCCAGGGTGTGAGGCCGTGGTGGAGGAACAGCGCCGTTAGTGAGGACCGGCATCACAGCAGCTTCAACATTCACATTGGCTTCAGGCTCCACATTGTCTTCAGCCAAGACAGGGTCATTAGCTTCAGTAGCAGTGTTGGTGGCAGCCTCATTGTTTTCAACCTCCATTTGGTCAACTGCCGGAGCATCAGGCACGATCACATTCTCTTCAAGAATGACTTGATCAACAACAGGGGGTGTGGCTTCTCTATCAATTTCTTCTCTTCTTTCTTCTTTGGTTGATGCAGCCGGAATGTCTTCAGTTGCATTAGCTTCAGATGCTTGAACAGTCGCAGAAGGATTCTCTTCAGGGAACACTTGACGTGTCACTGAGCTGGATTGTTGTGAATCTTCTTCTGGGATGATGGACATGGAGATAGATGGCTTGACACCTTTGCGAAGCCTGCGAAATGTTGGTGACGCCTTTGGGGATGGTGTGGTCTCCATGTAATTGTCGTCATCAAGTACCGGATAGGTAACTTGAGCTGGTGGTGTATGGGGTGTCTCATCTTGAATAGGGGTATCTTCTTGTTGGCGCTCATCCTAGGAGTCATCTTGAGCAATTGGCGTCAATGGATGACCAATGCTAATGTATTCATTGCTTGTTGGGTAGGCGATGATACCAACTGGTGCTCGAGCTGAGGAAGGACTTCATCATCAACTACATTGTCTTCATGACCAATGTCTTCAGTTGCGTTGGGGTTAACAACTGGAACTTCTTTATATTCAGGTGCCTCTGTGGGAGCAGGCTTATGGACAAAGATACAATGCTCGTGATTTGCGGAGGTGGGATATGCAACCGAGATGGGATCAACAACAAGGGGCTCAGGGGCAGCAGCACGTTTTTTCTTTGAAGTCTTAGATCCCTTAGTCTTCAGCTTTTTCTTGGAAGGGGCATCATCAGATGTATCCTTGTGCTTCCTCTTCCTCGCTTCTGCTTCAGCATGCCTAGTCTTATTGAGCTCAGAAGCAACTGAAGGGACCTTTGGCTTCGAGCCAGTCATGCTGGCAGGGAAGACTATGCTAGGTTGTCCCTGCCTTGCAGTGTCAGGATGTGCTTCAACATGCTTTTTACTCTTCTTAGCAGCCATTCTGGAATAAATGCCAAGACGCCCAAGAGCTTTCCTCTTTTCAGCTTCATTGTGTGCTTGCACACATTTCTGAGCATAAGACTTCATGCGTTCTCGAGAGCCTTTGGCTTCTTCACACTTCTTATGGAATTCAGTCTTGAGGTCATTTAGCATCTTCTTGAAGATTTGCACACCTGCCACATTGAGCTTGTGCATGTTCTTCTTAAAATTGGGCCTTCTCATAGTCAATTTTGTTCTTGAGCTCGACAAGTTTCTGTGCCAGGGCTAGCTCATTTGCAATTGCAGAGTGGAATGTAACGTTGATGCCCACTGGCAGCTGAAAAGTGTCGATGCTGATGTTCTGGTCGTCGAACCACTCATCAATGAAGTTGTTCAAGATGTCAACATCAAAGAGGGGAAGATCACTAAAGATCTCCGCCTCTTGCTTACTCTTGATCAGCATCTCAAGAGCTTCATCACGAAGATCTTCATTGTTGGACAGATCAATTGTGTCTTCCTTGTTGCACAGAATGGCAACAGGAGTGAGGGGTTGCCCAGTGTCCTTCTTGAGCAATGGCTTCTTGGTCCTCTTGGACACGCGAGATAAATCTTCATACTGCACACTGGATTCAGGCGGTGCAGTATTCCGTGGCTTCCTGGTTGAAAATTTTAGTGCAGCAGGGGCAGATGGTTTGAAGCTTTTGCCTTCTTCTTCTTCTTTTGCTTTGGTGGTGATTGAGGGAGTCCTGGATTAGGGGGTATCCGGAAAGCCAGACTATATACATCGTCTGGACTATTGAAGCGTGAAGATACAAGACTCAAGACTTCGTCCCGTGTCCAGATGGGATTCTCCTTGGCGTGGAAGGAAAGCCTCGCGATCCGGATATTGTGTTTCCTTCCTTGTAACCGACTCCATGTAAACCCTAGCCCTCTTCGCTGTCTATATAAACCGGAGAGGTTGGTCCTTAGAAGGCCGATCACAATTACAATCCTACCATCATAGGCTAGCTTCTAGGGTTTAGCCTCTATGATCTCGTGGTAGATCTACTCTTGTACTACCCATATCTTCAATATTAATCAACCAGGAAGTAGGGTTTTACCTCTATCGAGAGGGCCCGAACCTGGGTAAACATTGTGTCCCTTGCTTCCTGTTACCATCAGCCTAGACGCACAGATCGGGACCCCCTACCCGAGATCCGCCGGTTTTGACACCGACATTTGTGCTTTCATTGAGAGTTCCTCTGTGTCGTTGCTGCAGGGCTTGATGGCACCTTCAATCATCAACAACACGGTCCAGGGGGAGACTTTTCTCCCCGGATAGATCTTCGTGTTCGGCGGCTTCGCACTGCGGGCCAATTCGCTTGGCCATCTGGAGCAGATCGATAGCTACACCCCCGGCCACTAGGTCAGGTTCGGAAACTTGAACTACACGGCGGATATTCGCAGAGACTTGATCTTCGACGGATTTGGGCCTGCGCCAGGAGCATCGAACAGTTACGATGGGCACGGCTTAGACCTGCTGTCGGACGATGCTCGGGATATCACCCCTGCAGTAGCCCCAGATCTAAATCCGGAGCAGGTTGCGTTGCCTAAGGACGGAGGGATGGACCCCGCCCCGCAGGCCACACACTCATCGGCGGTGGAGCCGAACACAGGTCTCACCTCTGCGGAAGCCTGTAACCCCAGGCCCCCGAACTCGCATCCAGTTGTTGGTTCTGGTCCGCACACCCTCGAGCTAGCCGAGCCAGGTTGGGCTCCGGTAATGGAGTTTACCGCTGCGGATATCTTCTAGCACTCGCCCTTTGGCGACATGCTGAACTCATTAATGTCTCTCTCTTTGTCAGGAGGCTCTAGGCCGAACTATGTCCGGCTTGAGTGGGAAGCAGGCGACAAAGGAATTCACTGCCCACCGACCACCCACTTCATTGCCATGGTTGATGATTTAACCGACGTGCTTGACTTCGACTTCGAAGACATCGACGGTATGGACGATGATGTAGGAGAATTATAGGAGCCACCGCTCATAGGGTGGTGGACGGCCACCTCCTCATACGATATATACATGGTGGACACTCCAAAGGAAACCAATGGCGACGAGGCAACGGAGGATAACCCCTTAGGGAGAAAAGCAAAGCATGGGCGTCGTCGGCGCCGCTCCAAGCCCTGCCACAGCAATACCGGCCCCGAAGAGGAAAGCAATCCGGATGGTGCTGAAGAGGAATACAACCCTGACCAGGCCGCCTTCGAGCAGGCCGAACAGGAAGATGAGCAGGTCAGCCCAGACGAACAGGCGACTGACGGATATCCGGAGGAGGACAATTATATGCCCCCCGCCGAAGACGAGATTAGCCTCGGCGATGACGAGTTCCGCGTGCCTGAGGATCTCGTGGAGCAGGAGCGCTTCAAGCACCGGCTTATTGCCACTGCAAGGAGCCTGAAGAAGAAGAAGCAGCAACTCCAGGCTGATCAAGACCTGCACACAGATAGATGGACTGAAGTCCTGGCAGCCAAGGAATATGGACTCGAGCGCCAAACGGCCGACCGGGCACCCCGTGGCCGGGATAAAACAGGATATCACCCTGAATACCAGCCCGCACACCCATGCCAATACACTACGGCCCAGGGCAACAGGCAAGACCTGCAAGATATACTGGAAAACAAAGCAGGACAGCCAAGATCGATCTATGGATCATGGGGGCGTGCCCCAGCGCGCGACGATGACCGTCACGCCGGATACATTATCAACAAGTCCGCTCGGGCCGAACACAGCAACCCAGACCAATTCGAACTGCGTAGCCACATAGCCCGGCACAGAGGCGCCGCACACCCCCTCTGCTTCACTGATGAAGTGATGGATCATGAATTCCCATAATGGTTCAAACCCGTAAACATCGAATCATACGATGGCACAACAGACCCCGCAGTATGGATCGAAGATTTCCTTCTCCACATTCACATGGCCCACAGAGACGATCTACACACCATCAAGTATCTTCCCCTTAAACTCAAACGACCAGCCTGGCACTGGCTAAATAGCCTGCCAGCAAATTCCATTGGCAGTTGGGAAAACCTGGAAGACGCATTCCTCGACAACTTCCAGGGAACATATGTGCAACCACCGGACGCTAATGACCTAAGCCACATTACTCAACAGCCCGGAGAGTCGGCCAGGAAATTCTGGACTCGGTTCCTAACTAAAAAGAACCAAATAGTTAACTGTCCAGACGCCGAAGCCCTGGCGGCTTTTAAGCATAATATCCGTGACGAGTGGCTTGCTCGACACCTCGGCCAGGAAAAACCCAAGTCCATGGCAGCTCTCACAACACTAATGACCCGCTTTTGCACGGGCGAGGAGAGCTGGTTGGCCCGCAGCGGCACCACGCCACATTCCGGCACTTAGGATGTCCGCGACAATAATGGCAAGCCACGACACAACAGACATAAGCGACGAAACAACAGCGACAACACTGAAGACACGGCAGTAAACGCCGGATTCAGCGGATCCAAGTCCGGTCAGCGGAAGAAGTCGTTCAAAAGAAACAATCAGGGACCGTCCAGTCTGGACCGTATACTGGAGCGCTCGTGCCAAATTCATGGCACCTCGGACAAGCCAGCCAACCACACCAACAGAGGCTGCTGGGTATTCAAACAGGCTGGCAAAATAAACACCGAAAACAAGGACAAGGGGCTGCACAGCAACGATGACGAGGACCCCCGGTGTCCGAACACGAGGGACAGAAGAAATTTCCCCCCAGGTGAAAACGGTCAACATGATCTACGCCACTCACATCCCCAAGTAGGAACGGAAGAGGGCACTACGGGATGTCTACGCGATGGAGCCAGTCGCCCCCAAGTTCAACCCATGGTCAGCTTGTCCGATCACCTTTGATCGTAGGGATCATCCTACTAGCATCCGTCACGGCGGCTCAGCCGCATTGGTCTTAGACCCAATCATCGACGGGTATCACCTCTCGCGAGTCCTTATGGATGGCGGCAGCAGCCTGAACCTGCTTTATCAGGACACAGTGCGCAAAATGGGCATCGACTCCTCAAGGATCAAGCCCATCAAAACCACCTTTGAAGGTGTAATTCCTAGATATTCTTGGATAACACTTTCCCGTACAAGTAAAAAATTCTTGGATAACACTTTTTCCTATAATATTCACACTTCCCGTCACAAAAGTTTTAGTGTCCAAATTCATGGGAGTTTCATTTTCATGAGTCTTGCTATCCTTACTCTCACCCTTAGCGATAACAAATTCAGACGTGATAGCAACTTCAAGCAAGCAAACTAACAAAGTAAAATATTTTTGTATTTTTTATTTTTATAACAAGAATAATAAAAGAAAATAAAAGGTAGAGCGAGTAAATGATAATGTAAATGAAGGTACTTGTAGGTCTTGATGATGTCCCCCTAGCAATGACGCCAAAAATTCTTTCTGTTACTTGTGAGCTGCATTGGGATTTTCCCCGAAGAGGAAGGGTGAAGTAATATAGTAGCTGATAAATCTTTCCCTCGATGAGAACCAAGGTTATCAAACCAATAGGATAGTCACATAAAGCCTAGTGAATAGCATCTACACACACAATAGCAAATACTTGCACCCAACACGGGCAAGAGGATTGTCAATCCCCTTGAACTCATTACTTGCAAGGATCAAATTTGGTAGTGGTATATATATATATATATATATATATGTGTGTGTGTGTGTGTGTGTGTGTGTGTGTGTGTGTGTGTGTGTGTGTGTGTGTGTGTGTGTATTGCAAAACAAAATAAAAGTAAATAAATTGTAGCAAGGTATTTTTCGTTTTTGTAATATGATAAAAGTAGACCTAGGGGCCATAGTTTTCACTAGAGGCTTCTCCCTCGGAACATAGCATACGGTGGGTAAACCAATTACTGTTGGGAAATTGAAAAGTGCATAGTTATGATGTTATTCATGGCAATGATCATGTGTATAGGCATCACGTCCGTGACAAGTAGACCGGCTCCTGCCTGCATCTACTACTATTTCTCCACCAATCGGCCAACTCCTACATGCATCTATGGTATTAAGTTCATGACCAACAGAGTAACGCTTTAAGCAAGATGACATGATGGAGATAGAATAAAACCAAGCAATATGATTGAACCCTACCCTTAATGGCAACAATACAAATATGGGCCTCGCTACCCCTTCTGTCATGAGGTGAGGACACTGCAAGGTTGAACCCACTACAAAGCACCTCTCCCGCTAAAGATAAATCAATCTAGTTGGCCAAAGAAAATGGATGGATCGGAGAGAATACAAAGCTCTAACAATTATCCATAATAAATTTCAAAAAAGACTCAATTACTTTCAATGAATAATATGATCATAAACCCACAATTCATCGGATCCCAATAAACACACTATAAAAGAAGATTACATTGGATAATACTCCATGGAGATCATGGAGAACATGGAATTGGAGATCAAAGAGAGAGAAGCCATCTAGCTACTAGCTATGGACCTGTAAGTCTGTGGTAAACTACACATACATCATCAGAAGGCAGCAATATTGATGTAGAGGCCTTACGTGATCGATTCCCCCTCCGGTAGAGTGCCGAAAAAGTCCTCCAAATGGGATCGTGGAAGAATAGAAGATTGTGGCGGCGGAAAAATTGTTTCGGGTGGCTCTCTAGGGTTTTCTCAATATTTAAGAATTTATAGAAGTGTTATTAGGTCGGACAGAGCCACATGGGGCCCACAAGGTAACAGGGTGCACCTACCCCCCCCCCCCCCAGGGCACGCCTTGTTGCCTTGTCGTCTCCTTGCTTTGCGTCTGGTCTTCTCCTGAAGCCTCTAGGGTCTCTTATATCCGGGGAAAAGTCAAAAAGTTACATAGCGTTTGGACTCCGTTTGGTACTAATTTTCTAGAAAACTAAAAACAAGCAGAAAACAGCAGCTGCCACTAGGCACTGGGTTAATAGCTTAGTTCCCAAAAATTATAGCAGATTTTATAAAAAAGTGTCTAAGATTTGTAATATAATAGCATGAAACAATCAAAAATTATAGATATGTTGGAGACGTATCACTAGTGCACCAAGCGACCAAGGCGGACACCAAGTGCAAGATGACTTCAAGTACTCCAAGTATTCTTCCAAGACCTATGGCTCATATACTCAAGTTTCCACAACTACGACGCCTTCTACTATGACTCTAGTTTTGCCAAGCACCGAAGAAAAGTCAAGCTCCAAGAAAACTCCAACATCTTCGAGTCGTCCTCCTACAAGCAACTACATGTCGAGAACTCCCTCATCTACAACTCCAACGAATGCAACTGTCAAGACAAGTTCCATCCAATCCTTCACTTGCAAAGGCCGAGTCACAAGACGTTTGAGTGTCCCACGCGGCTCACTATGATCACCAATTATGATGGTACATATGACTCCATGAGCAATGAAGAAATGGACGCATTAGACCACGTGGACATGCCCCGCCAAGTGAATGAAGATTAAGATGCCCATGTCTTTTGTGACAATGATTCGAGCCCCGCTCTAGTTGTCTCCAAGATCTTAACACTTCAACAACAACAATATGACAACCAAAAGTGTCATATCTTCCATACAAAAGCAGGCATCCAAGGACGTTCCGTCAAGGTGATCATCGACGGTGGAAGTTGCCACAATTTTCCAAGTGATGAATTATGCTCCAAGCTACAATTGGTCAAGAAGAAGCACCCTAACCCCTACAAGGTCCAATGGTTACGTGACTCTGGCACCATTCAAGTGGAGCACATAGTTCAAGTTTCCTTCAAGATTGACACCTATGAAGGCACATTGGAGTGTGATGTGGTTCCTATGTGTGTGTTCCATCTCCTCCTAGGAAGATCTTGGCAATTCGACTGCGGTGTCATCCACAATAGATGAACCAATCACCATAGCTTAAAAAGAAGGGCAAGGAGTACGTGCTAGGTCAAGTGATCACCGACAAGCAAGCATCAAGCCATAGTGGAGAGACTAGTGAGAGAGTGAACCGCCCAAAATAGAGTGAGCGCCACAAGCCAAAGATAAGTGACTGCACGATGACCGACAAGAAAAGTTAGTTCTCCTAGCCACCAAAAGAGACATGAGGGATGTGAGTGAGAGCCCATCGAGTGTTCTGCACTTTGTAATTGTGTGCAAAGATGAGTAGGTGATGACTAATACTTCACAACATCTACCTTTGGTTTTGTCTCAATTATTACAGGAATTCGAGGATGTTTTTCCTGATGAGCTACCTCTGGCTCCTTTGCGTGGAATTCAGCATCACATCAACCTCATCCCCGGCGCACCTCTCCTCAACAAGGCACCTTACCGTGTCAACCCTGATGAGACAAAAGAGATTCAAAGGCAAGTACAACACCTCCTCGTAAACGGGTATGTACAGTTCATGTGCACTAATTCTCAAAACTGAAGCATTTACATGGCCATGTTGGTTTCTTCAGTGAGGAGACAAGAGAGGAGATTGCTGGATTTGGAAATGGAGGTCAGCACCACCTACAAGACAAGAGCACCGCTCCTCTCCGACTCTTCAAGGTCTCCCATGCTCTGCTCTTGCTCTGGCTCAATTAGAAGGTTAGGTGTGACAAAAAAACTGAAACTTTATCTCCTAATATCCCTCCATTTTTTAAAAATCAAATTTGTGTCAGCTATGTGACCAATGATCATACACTTGTTTCAAATAATCATGCGCTTATCAATTTCCATGGACAGGTTAATGGTGTATACCTACTTCTGAGCTACCATGCAAAGACTCTGTTATCTCTTAAATTTATCCACTGCCAACTTTATCCTATGGTCATGGATAAAGTTTGCATTAGTCTTTGCCAGCCAGGTTCCCCAAAACTACAAGTTCCAGTCCTTTTATTCTGCCTTGGTCATAATGTTAATTTTTCTTCCATATGTTAATTTTTTTGTCATATGTAGGCCACCAGATAACTTGTGTATGTTCATCTAGCTGCAAAAGATACTTATGACTTGTGTCATCAGTAAAAAAATAATAGACCAGTTTATAGTTGAAAGGACCAGGCACTGCCATTTGCTTGTCGTGTTATACTCTCAATGAATCTTAATTATTTCTGATATGTTTCAGTTATTTTATTTCAACAGAAGACAAGACTAATCTGTCATTGACAATGTTTTTGCTGCTAGCATTAAAAGCTGGCGTGTTTTATGACAGAGTGACAAATATGACTATTTGGGGAAACCATTCAACAACTCAGGTGAAGATATGATTACAAACATGGCTACTCTGTTGGTAGTGCTTTGGAGTACTGATTTGATGATTTCCACTTGAGTAGGTTCCTAATTTCTTGAATGCCAAAATTAATGAGAGGCCAGTAAAAGAAGTCATCAAAGATACAAAGTGTCTAGAAGAGGATTTTCCTATAATTGTTCAAAAGGTACACAATTCCTGATTGATTGGGACAACTAAGAGAATATTGTGTACTGATTGATTGATTGATTTCATGAAATATTGTGTATTGGCTTGAGGTCATGCAGCTGCTCTTGTTGCTTACGCAGGCACACGGAGAAGTTGGTGGTGCCGCCGAGGCTGTTGCTCCCGGTGCTAGAGAGGGTGTCACTAATCGATGCCGCCGGCTTGCCCGAGTTGGCCTGCACGTCTTCATGACCAGCCATCTCCCCAGGTGAATCCCTTCCCTTTAAGAAAATCTCTCTGGCTAATTTTTTTGTTAGGATTGAAGAACGTGAATCTTCCTTAGTCATCACCAAATTGACATGCTTTGACTAACTGGAAAATAACAAAGTATTGAATGGTGCTACTCGAATGGAGTATGGAAGGATTTAGTAGTCACTTCTATGCAAAAAGAGGTGCATAATTTGGTGTTGTGAGAATTGAACTGGAACGGAATTTTCATGCCTTTGTTTTTTTTTCTGTCGACCTATCTCCAGTCGTATGCAGATCCATAGTGGATCAAGCGGAATTGGCACATTTGCTATACAGATTGCAAAGCGCCTTGGAATCAAGGTTTTTGTCACTGCAGGTTTATTGGTTCAGATAGATACAATATATGTGGTACAAAGATGTTTTCCGAAAGCAACTCTGTTATGCCGCTCTAGAAAGCCAAAGAGAAACTAGCCGCTTGCGATGTTTAAGGTGTGGATATATGCAGAAACTACAAAACCTTTGTAGCATGTATCAAAGAAGAAACTAATGGAAATGGTATTATCATGCCATCCTCTTGTGACGCTTGATGCCCTGATGCAAAAGTAAAATAAAATTATTTGGCTTTACCAAGTTATACCCATTATTTCATATACATTCTAACTGTAATATGTGGAATATCTCTACCAGACCTTGATGTCATTCTGGACAATGTAGGCAGATCTTATCTCCAAGGCAATCTGGATAGCTTAGTAGTTGATGGTATACTTTTCATCGTTGGTTTCATGTGAGGCATTGTAATTGAAGTGAACCTGTAGGCGATGCTTGCCCGAAGACCGACTATACAAGGTTGTATCGATCTATCTATATACAACCATGCCTCTTTCAGTTTTATGTGTTTTTACCTGATAACACATCTTACTCTCTGAACACAATGCTCATAGGATTGTTGATGCTTTTCTGTTGTTAGAATTTCATGCTTTCTTTTTCGGCAACTGATTATGCAGTGCTATGATGTAGCTTTGTGTCTTCTAAATTATTTTTTACTCTCAAATAATTTATTAGACAACAGAAGATCTGAATACGTACTTTTGTGTAGACTTACCTCCATTCACCTGATTTCTATTTCAGCATCTCGCACAATGTATTCAGAGAGATGCTGCAACTGGTGATACATCTGTGCGAAGCTAGATCCAGAATGAGTCGACAGAGTTGGGAGTAGCAATACAACATCTAGGGGCTATGCTTTTTGACCTTGGACAGACAATGATGACGCTTAGAATGGGGCCATCTCCTGTATGCATTTTTCTACTATGTCACTATCACACAAGTGATTCACAAGGTTTAAGTATTCTGATAGCTTTTTTATTTTGAAGGCTAATGCTTTTGTAAATGTTGGGCATGCTGTTTATACAAACCCCACTGGACAAAGTCCAATCATGGTTTAGGCTACCTGTATAGCTTTGCTTTCTATCATGAACTGCTGACAACTTTGTTTTGGGCTATCATGCTAGCATGCACTGTAACATATATCACTATGTATTAACATGCTACCTAAGTATCTATTTCTTTATACTTTAAGGATCTTATTATCAGTCCTTAAACAAATCTTACGTGCATGATTTGAATGCTTGGTTTGTTTCGCCCTTTGCACCATCGGCGCAATGGGTGGTTAGCTACTTTTTTATGTGTGAGAATGTCAGGAATGTTTCTATATGTGCCCAAATTTATTTGGTGTTCCTGCTATGTTTCACTTTCACTCTATTTGTTGAATAAATTGAGAAATTCTTGATTCTTTTTATGTTATTTCTTTACATGAAGGATCCAGATTAAAATCTAATGTGTTATTATTGCTGGCTTAGTTTAAACAAATGCATTTTAGATCATCTACTTCTCAGTTCATGCATTTTGGATCCAGAGCCTCTGTTAGGTTTTTGGATGTGCTCTCTTAGGTAGGTTTTCTTTTCTCTTTCCTTCCTTCCTCTTGGGACTGTTATTCTCTGTCTGTATATATTTGCTTGATTGAAATAAAGGACCATGGGGCTTTTGCTCCACAGTGGATAGTGAAAAAAAAGTAACATGTATTTGGTTTAAACTGCTTGAAGTTAACAAGGACCAAGTAACATACTATGTGCTTGCTCTGTTTGGTTGTGGCATATGAATCTGATTAGATCATCGCAGTTGAATAATTAGAAACCTTGGGGAGGAATATAATGTGTGTTTCTGTTTCAGTTACACAGACTTGGTCTCGTGTTATGCCTCATAAGGTCGAGGCATGTGTTACAGAGGCTAGGAAGATTATTTTGTTGTTGTTGATTAGGTTTTTTGGATAATGGAAAAATACCTATGTACTAATAACCTATATACTGATGTTGTACTAACAATAGTTTCCTTCTTTTCCATTGCAGTAAGTAGAAGTTATTTTTTTTCTGACCATTTCTTTCTTTTCCTAGGCCAGCGATTTGCTTTCCGCTCAGATTACACTGCCTGCGGCCTCCTAATTGCAGACTCAACTATCTTGACCTACCGATGATCTAATCTGTGGCATTATTACCTTAAGAAAATATTTGCATTTAATTTTCTTTATATATAGGGGTATAAGTTCTTACCAAATGTACTTAAATATACAGTTATTGAAAAACTGCAAATATTTTCAACACGAACATAGTTTTAAACGGGTCTTTGCGCCATTTGGCGCAACTAGTCATCTAGTTTCATATAGAGCATGCTCAAAACGGAGCAACGGTGCAACACATACAATCCAAACAAGATATAACAACAACCTACCCAAAACAGCAAGTAGGCACTTTGCAAACATCAAAACAACATGCTATAGGAAACTTATGAGCACAAACTTGACATGAACTTCAATTAGAGATAACATACTTCAAATATCATTAGGTTTCAGGTTCATAGGCATCAGGATTAATCCAAGATGATCGATGCAAAAAGCAACTTTATAACATAGGGACATATACATGAGCAGAGTTAATATGATGGCATCTTGAGAGCAAGAACGAGACAAGCTACAGCAAGTATATCTAGCAACCAAGGGCACAAAATCAAAGTACACATAACAAAGAGCAAATAACATCATGGCATCATATACATATGACTCATGGATTAGTAGGAACCAACATGACAAGATTGAATATTGAAACAGTTTCAGCAAGTGTAAAACAGCAACATTATGATAGCATGTTTGCAAGCATGGAACAGAGGCATATGACATCCAAAATTAGCAAACATAGCATGTGAACCAAGTACCCATAGCGTACTTCAAATCAAGTAACTGGAGAATATCCATAAGAGGCATAGAATAATTACTAACAAGCTCACAACATAGCATCATGAAGTTAACAGAAATCTGGAACATTATATAAGCATGTTCAAGGCAATTAAAGCATCTTCTACAGGACATATATAGGGCATCAAAAGGCATGGCATGATAGAGCATAACATAGAAAACAAAACATGTCAACTAAGCATCTCCATAATATGCATGGATTAATTGGTATCATCAAGCAAAAATGGCAACATGATATAGCAGTTTCAGCATTGACAGAAAGTTAACAGCAAGTAGCCCACTTCGCAAGCTTGATGCATTCACTACAGGGCATATACAAATACATGGATTGCACTCCTGTAAATATGGCATGAAAATGCTCCTAAAACATGTAGACATCATGCTCATAGGATGCACACACAAAATACAACAAAAATGACAAATCAGCAAGTTACAGCAGTTTTCAGCAGTTAACAACAACATGCACTTTTGAAACAGGGATTAAGATGTCAAGATACACCCTAACATGAATGCAAATCACACCAACATGAATATAATGAAGAGCATAACATGTTCATATCAAGATCATCATCATAGGGTCAACAGGGACAAAGTTGTGGCACTCACAAGATGCACAAATGATGTTAAGAAACAGCAGATTCCAGCAGTTTATATTACTTAGCAGTTTTGCAATGAAGGTTAAGGCATCAAGATGAACACTAACATGAAAGCTAACTACACTATCATGAAGAGCACTCTGGTATGAACAATTTGACATATCATGCACGCAAAACGGAGCACCAAGCATCAAGTTACAGGGCACACAAGACGCACACATAATGTGCAAAATCTGGGACTTAGCAGTTTTTATTAAAAAAATACGGGCTGAGCAAAAATGGCTATCGTGCGCTCAAGGCGAGAGATTGAGGGGTTGCTCACCATGGGATCGGCCCAGGTCGCGGGGGAAGGCATGCCGACGCTGTGGGCTGCTGGAGCTGGGTGGAGCCTTGGTCGACGCAGAGGCCGGCCCACGCGGGCGCTGGAGGCCCTCGCTGGTGTGTCATCTCGGCTGGCGATAGGGTGAAGGAGAGGGGCACCAGCGAGGCGGCCTCCGGTGGCCAGAACGACGTGCAGACAAGGGGAACGGGCGGATCCGGCACGGGGGACCTCGGATATGGCGAGGGTTGAGGATGAGGAGGCCGGCGGCGAGCTCCTGTGGCCGAGGCGGGCGGACTCCGGCGGCGAGCTTCAGAGAGAGAGGGGGTCGGGTGAGAGGAAGAAGGAGACATGGAGGAGAAGGGCACGGGGTCGGCCTAACCGCAGGTGGTCGTCGGAGGTGGTCGCCGGCGGGGCGGCGGGGACGTCGGCCGGCGACGGGGCTTTGGATCGAGGGGCTCCTTCCCTCGAGCGGTTGCGGGAGCGAGGGCGTGGGGCGGACGGGCTCTGATGGGCTTCGCGGGCTCGCCCCAGGCCTAGGCGGGCCGCGGTGGTGGAGGGACGCTGGCGGGGCGACGTGGCACCCTCTGGTTGGCCGGGGGTGCCGGCTGGAGCTGAAGTGGTGCACGAGGATTGGTCGTAGGCGTGGCGGCGGCGATGCCAAGTGGCGAAGGGGGATTTGGCCGGCGCGAAATGCGAGGAGGGGCGGCGACTGCGGGTTAGGGAGGTTTTGGGGCTAGGTTAGGGTAGGTTTAGCCCAAAATTTGGAAGGGGTGTCTATATATAGACAAGGGCTAGGGTTAGGGGGGTTTTGGAGCCCTCCGATCTCGATCTGACGGTCCGGAGTGGAGGGGAAGTTAGGTGGGCTGCAGGTGGGCTGTGAAGAGAGGTTGGGCTGAGAGGAGAGAAGAGAGAGAGAGGCCCGGCAGCAGTTTCGAAGACCGAAACGTCCGGCGAATAAACCGGCAGCGATGCAGCTATAAGTTTAACGGTTGGGCTAACAAACGGACTCCGAATGCGACAAAATTTGGCAGGCGGTCTGTCTACACTATAATAAGACCGCACACAAACTTTCACCCCATTCTGAGAAAAATTATTGGCCACTTATAAAATAATATTTCGGAGGTGCCGCGGGCGCGTGCGAGTGTGTCTGGACTCCGAACGGGCAACGGAGAGAACTGGGAGGACCCGAACGGATGCAAGTTTTGGAAAACATGCAGATGAAATGCAGATGATGACATGATAAAGTGCAACACACAAGAAAATGACATGGAAACAACGGCGAATAGCTGGAGGACACCTGGCGCATCGGATCTGGGGCGTTACAGGAGGGGTGCTATGGCCTCCTGGGGGTGCACTGAGCACGGTGACGCGCTCAGTTGCTGCTATAGGTGTCGGTGGCCACGGCGGCGACATGGCCGGTGGAGCCAAGCTCCCGGCCGTGATGGCCAACAGGGTTAGGGGGCAGCTCAAGTGACGTGGCTATTGGAAGAAGGAAGAGGAGCTCATGGGGAGTGCAGGGGTGGCCTCGGCGTGCTCAGGAAGCACCGGAGCGAGCGGAGCGGCGAGGGGGATCTCCGGCAGCCGGCGACAAAGATGTTGAAGATGCCGTCGTCGCAGGGCCTTCGGCAAAGCATGGCTAGACGAAGAGGACAAGGGAGGCGTGGCGATGCTCGTGGACATGTCGGGGAGGCGAGGGGAGCATGGAGGCTGCGTTTACTGCGAGCGGTGGCGACGAGCTCCGCTCGGGCAAAGAGGGAGAGAGAGCAGAGAAGGGGGTCGAGCTCGAGAGAGAGTGAGAGGGCCGAGGGGGTTCCAGGGGGTTGCGTGGCATCATCCAAAGAGGCCAGGGCGAAGCGGCAAGCAAGAGGTGGTTGGGCGTGCGCCGGCGTGCGTCGGCCACGCGCTCATCCTCCTGGCAAGGAGGAAGACGACAGGGGAGGGACCATATGGGCTGGGCCGCACAGTGCCAGGCCAGGTGGGCTGTGCCAGGTAAGTTCTCTCTCTTTCTCTATTAATACTCTTTTTCTATTATTCTGTAACTTGATGGATTTATTAAAAATACTTAGGCATACTCAAAAATCATGAAACTTGCTCAAGCCCACTGTTCGGAATATATCCAACGGTAAACATTTAAGTTTATGATTATTTGGACATTTAAAATATTTAATAGCATTTAAATGCCCAAATGCAAATACCATATGATTTAATTCAAAAATCCAGAATGTCCTAGAAAAATGTGCACCATTTTTGGGAGAGGTTCTAGACCAATGCAAAGATGATGAACATTTTAGAAGGGCATTTCAGTTTCATTAAAAAGATTTTAGTAAACCCTAGTTGGTTTAAGGGGGTGCTAGCGGTTCTGTCATCCCCATTTCAAATTCATTTGAATTGTAAATATGATGACATGAGAATCAAGCAAAGGCAACAGGGGTGAGCTAGGGCTGTGACAACTCACCCCCACTAAACAAGAATCTCATCCCGAAATTTAAGACGTGAGGTAAGAGATAGAACGGACACAAAGCTAGCACAATCTTCAAGATCCAAAAGCTCTTCTCGGAGATGTTGATTCACTGCATCATCTTGATCTTGACATCTTGCTTTGAGAACTTCATCCAACAGGACAACGAGAGGAAATGAAGAAAACTCTAGAAGGATCAATCTTCTCGAAGATCGAATAACTCAGGATCAACTCACGGAGTGAGACATTGAAACATCTCTCGAGCTGAGACACGAGGCATACATCCAAAGGGATGGAGTGTAATAGATGACGAAGGTTCACTAGGTGGACAACAATTCCACACTTAAGAAGGTGGTGAACGGTTGTCAACGTAGTGAGGAGTTGAGTTGACATGATACCATAACGAGACATCTTGGAGGAGGTGACTCATAGGATTAATACCTTAAGTGGCAAAAAGAATTACTTTTTATATAGAGATCACTGAGACTCTTTATACCAGCCTAAGGCAATTCACCAACAATCGTTTGGCGAAGTGCGAAGGAATGGCATACCCGGACTAGAATGGATGACGTGGATTACCTTGTTGAAGACAACGCAAGGGATGATTTTTTCTTATCATTGGAAATGGATGGAACCCATGGTAGACTGGCACAACGACGGGTGCCAGCTGGGGACAAAAATGCGATTACTAGGAATGATTCTAGTAACTGGGAAGAAGCCCAACAGTATAGAGTGGGTCCACTGTTTGAAAGGTTATAGCATAGCCGAGGAAACTGGGAGCAATCCCGGTTTGTGCCGATGATAACACCTGGTGCTTGTGCGTGCTCTCAAGAACTTGAGCATTTCCATATACATCAAGGTTTTACCAATATCCGTGTCAAGGATCCTGGCAACACAACATACTACCATGATGGATACTAGTGGAGGATGCAGATGCAAAGGAAGATAACACCTTCTCAAGTTTCACCTTAGCGAGTCCAAGGAAACAAAATCTGGATGATCGACTGAGAGACATTTAGCACTCCGCTCCTAATGTTCTCCTTGATGTGCTAGCGTACCCATTTATTGAAATGGCTTGGTATCTAGAACATCGAGTAAAAGGTCAGACTTCGGGAGCACAAAAATCCATAAGGAACAACTACTAGAGTAATTCCTATGAAATCTTTATGGGGGTGGCCCACTTCCTCAATCAAGATACTACAATAATAGGTCTTCCGGCTGGGTGTGTTGGCCATGACATCCACTTTACCGGGTTACAGAGAGACTGTAACGCCCCGGATTCGTTGCGCCAGGTGTCTGCCAGTTATTCGCCGTCGTTGCCATGTCATTTGCTTGCGTGTTGCATTTTATCATGTCATCATGTGCATTGCGTTGCATCGCATTCGTGTTCGTCTCATGCATCCAAGCATTTTCCCCGTTGTCCGTTTTGCAATTCGGTGCTCCTATGTCATCCGGCGTCCCCTTCTTGCCTCTCTTCGTGAGCGGGTGTTAAATTTTCTTGGAATGGCCCGAGGTTTGTCAAGCGGCCTTGGTATAGCACCGGTAGACTGCCTGTCAAGTTTCGTGCCATTTGGAGGTCGTTTGATAGTCCAACGGTTAACCGCGTAGCCCGAAACCCCCCTTTCTCGTTGCAGCCAACACCCCACCAAAGTGTCCCAAAACCCATCTAACTCCCCTCCATGCTCTCAGTCGTTCGATCACGATCGTGTGGGCGGAAACCGCTCCTCATTTGGACTCTCCTAACTTCCAGAATCTATAAATAAGCCCTCCCCTTCCAAATTCGCGGTCTAACCCTAGCTTCTCCCTCCCCCCGCCGACGGACACGTCCACCCGCCCCCCGGACATGTCCAGCCGCCGCCCGCCGGCCAACCAGGACCCGCCACGTCACCCCGCCACCGTCTCCACCGCGCCTCCAGCGCCGGCCCTGCAGGCCCATCCGGGACCCGCCCGAGCACGCGGGAGCCCGGATCGGCCCCCGCGCTCCGCCGCCCGGGCCTCCCCTGCGCCTCCGCCCCAGGCGCCATGCGCCGCCGCCCGCCGGCCTCGCCCCGCCGTGCACCGCCGGCGCCCCGAGCACCCGCACCGGAACCCGCCCCGCGTGCCCCTGAGCTCCTCCTGCCGGCGACCGTTGCCGCCTCCGGCGAGCGCCGGGACTCGCCCCGCGCCCCCGCTCCGCCCGGCCGCCTCTCGCCATCCGTCGCCTCCGGTCGGCGCCGTCTTCGGGCGCGCCCGCGCCGCCCGGCCCGCGGCCATCTTCGGCTGGACCTCGGCCCCGTCGCCGCGCCGCCCTCAAGCCCCTTCGCCGGACTCGCGTCGACCTCCTTCGCCGGATCCCGCGTCCCCCGCCTTCCCGTCGTCGCCGGAGTTCGCGGGAGTTCGCCGGAGTTCATCTCCGGCCGGATCTGGAGAAGGTGGATGAGATCCACTAACCCCGCGATCCAAACGGCGCCCCCGATCCCGGATCACCTCGTCCCGCACGCCTCCGTCCCTCGTTGACTTTCGCGGAGGTAAAAATCCACCAAGTCCCCAGATCTGTAACATTTTCGTGCCCTGTTTGACATGCCATATCTCTGCATCCGTAGCTCCGTTTTGTGTGTGTAATATGTCAAATTGTTCGTCTCAGCGAGTACATCATTTCATTCCATTGCATCATGTTCATTTGAGGTCATCTTGATGTCTGAATCATCGTTGCAAGAGTGCTTCATAATGCTGTATGATGTCTGTTAACAGAACTTGCTCTTTTGTCATTTTTGCCCTGTTTGATGTGTGCATCCTATGAGGTTGATGTCTACATGTGAATTGAACTATGCCATGTCTTCTTTACAGAGGTGCTTACCATGTATTTTTGTGATCAATGTGGTGACTAGCACAAGCATGCAAACTAGGCATCGTGATGTTGCTGATTTCAGTCCCTGTTCTGCTGTTATTTTTATGCCATGTAAACTTGATGCTACAGAGATATCCATGCTTATTTTGAGATACTTCAGTAAGGATGTTTTGAACATATGGTTATTGTCTATCCATTAATTCCCCTGTTTGCAATTATGGAGTAGTCTAGAATGTCATTTTCGTGCTCTACTTTTGCTTCAAAATGTTTCCTGGCAGATTGTTTACATGTTATTCAATTTTGCCAAGGTTGTTGTAGTTGATCCTTGCATGCTATGAACTTGTTCTTGCCTTGGTTAGCTTCACAAACATGCCTTCTTACTGTTGGTTGCCTTTCCATGCCATGTTTTGCTCTGTAGTGAGTTGCACAAGCTCACCAACATGCCTTCATAATTATGTTTCTGCCATGTATGAATCTGTATTATAACTTGCCATGTTTATATGGGTGCCATCATATTTTCTGATCCTTTTTGGCTCATGGTCAGTAAGGGACTTTTGATCTATGCATTTAGTAGATTCATGCCATGCCTTTGTTTGCCATGATAAGTTCCTGTAACATGTTGTTTGATAGCTCTAATCATTGCAACCTGATGTTATTTTCTGCAAAGTCTGAAATTGTTATTACTTGCAATCATGCCCATGTCTTTTGTTTTCTTGTTGAGGTCTTGTAGCATATTGTTTTGATGCTTGCAATATGCCTAGTTGCTGTTTTGGACAGCTTGTCCTTTAAACTTGTTTCTTGTGTGTGTGTTGAACCGTTGCTCCGTTTTGAGTGTGCTCTATACGAAACTTGCTTGATTTTGCATGTAGCTTCATATTATCATGTTGCATCCTTGTTTTGAGGTGTTTGCTTGATGTTTGGGTGCATTTTGCATCAATGCCATGTTTAACTTGTTTTGCTCATATCTTCTAGGCCGTAGCTCTGAATTAAATAAACTTTATACGTAACTTGACTAGAATTTTGTGTAGATCATCTTTGTGCATCTTAACTTGCTATTTAACAACTTGAACATAAGGTTTATTCAGATCTGGACCAATTTCGAAATATGCATATGAGGACTTACCGGAATTGTTATATGTTGTTTCCGGCCTCATTTAAACTTGCTTTGATGTGTTGCTCTTGTATGCATCATCTCTTGCCATGAGTACCTTCATGTAGTCTTGTCTTGCATCATGCTTGTTGTGCATCATGCCTTGTTCATGTGTGGTATGTTTACTATGTTGTGTGCTTCTTCTCAATAGTCCCCATTTCGTTGCGATCGTGAGGATTCGTTCGTCTACGCTTGGTTCGGCTTCATCCGTTCGTCTTCTTCATGGACTCGTTCTTCTTCCTTGCGGGATTTCAGGCAAGATGACCGCTACCCTGGATCTCACTACTATCATTGCTATGCTAGTTGTTTTGTTCTATCGCTATGCTGCGCTACCTATCACTTGTTCTTCAAGCCATCCCAAATTGCCATGAACCTCTAACCTTTGATACCTTTCCTATGCAAACCGTTGTTTGGCTATGTTACCGCTTTTTCTCAGCCCCTCTTATAGCGTTGCTAGTTGCAGGTGAAGTTGAAGATTGCTCCATGGTGGACAGAATTTTGGTTGGGATATCACAATATCTCTTATATTATTAATGCATCTATATACTTGATAAAGGTGGAAGGCTCGGCCTTATGCCTGGTCTTTTGTTCCACTCTTGCCGCCCTAGTTTCCGTCATACCGGTGTTATGTTCCCGGATTATGCGTTCCTTACGCAGTCGGGTGATTTATAGGACCCCCTTGACAGTTCGCTTTGAATAAAACTCCTCCAGCAAGGCCCAACCTTGGTTTTACCATTTGCCTTACCACCACCTATATTTCCCTTGGGAGTAATTAACCCAAGGGTCATCTTTATTACAGCCCCCCCGGGCCAGTGCTTGTCTAAGTGTTGGTCCAAACTAGAGCATCGTGCGGGACCATCCCTTGGCAACTTGGGTTACGTCGGTACCTGTACGCTTAGCTATCCGGTGTTGCCATGAGAACGAGATATGTGCAGCTCCTATCAGGATTGTCGGTGCATCGGGCGGTCTTGCTGGTCTTGTTTTACCATTGTCGAAATGTCTTGTAAACCGGGATTCCGAGTCTGATCTGGTCTTCCTGGGAGAAGGAATATCCTTCATTGATCGCGAGAGCTTATCATGGGCTAAGTTGGGACACCCCTGTAGGGTATAATATTTCAAAAGTCGTGCATGCGGTTATAGGCAGATGGGAATTTGTTAATGTCTGGCTGTAGATAACTTGACACCAGATCCGAAATAAAATGCATCAACCGCATGTGTAGCCGTGATGGTCTCTTTTCGGCGGAGTCCGGAAAGTAAACACGGTCTTTGGGTTATGTTTGACGTAAGTAGGAGTTCAGGATCACTTCTTGATCATTACTAGTTGACGACCGTTCTATTTGCTCTCTTCTCGCTCTTATTTCCGTATGTTAGCCACCATATCATGCTTAGTCGCTGCTGCAGCCTCACCACTTTACCCCTTCCTTTTCCCTTTAAGCTTTGCTAGTCTTGATACCCATGGTAATGGGATTGCTGAGTCCTCGTGGCTCACAGATTACTACAACAACAGTTGCAGGTACAGGTTATGCGATGATCATGACGCGAGAGCGATGCTTGCTTGCGTTGAGTTCTTCTTCTGCTTCGTCTTTGATCAGGGGATAGGTTCCAGGTCGGCAGCCTGGGCTAGCAGGGTGGATGTCGTTTGAGTTTCTGTTTGTGTTTCATCCATAGTCGAATGGTGCTTTTATGTATGTTGATGTTGTACTCGTGTGGCATTGTATGCCTTTTGTATGTATCCCCATCTATTATGTAATGTTGATGTAATGATATCCACCTTGCAAAAGCGTTTCAATATGCGGGTCTATCCTTGGTGGGACCTTTGAGCTCCTTTTGGATAGGGTCGCATATTGGGCGTGACAAGTTGGTATCAGAGCCTCGACCGACCCTAGGAGCCCCCCTTGATTGATCGTGTAGTTTTGCCGTTGTTGAGTCTAGAAGAAAATTGTTTTCGGAGTCTAGTTATATCGGAGAGTAGGAATTCTTTTTACTCCTCAGCCTCTTCGTCGCTCTTGTAAGGAATCTTGACGTAGGTGTTTTGAATTACTCCTCTTCCTCTTCAACTTTTTCTTTAGGATCACGCAGTTGGGTTTCCGATCGTTGGTTCTCAGCTCTTTTCATCCGGTGCATTTCTCGTCAAGTTGACTCGAGCCTCTTCATCTTTGCCAAGTTCAATCCTTAGTTGTTTTCTTTTCCCACCCGCCCAACCCCTTTGCTTCTCGAAGCCGGAGTCCATAATCGAGTATCCATCCTACTCGTGCGAAGTTTTTCTCTCTCTCCTCAATGATTTCAACCGGTGCTTTCTCTTCAGGATATTCGTCGGTTTCCCCTTCCAAGTTGATTTTGTTTTCCCACACTCCCACCCTTTTCTTCCCGGAGCTTGAATCTCTTTCGAGCATCAATTTCATTCTTACGGAGCCTCTTCAGTTTTGCCTCAATCATTTTAACCGGTGAATTCTCTTTTGTTTGAGATTCTTCATCCCTTTCTTTTGCCGGTGCACTCAATTCAAGTTTTTCGGTAGTGATTATATTCTTTCCCTCGGCTCAAGTGTTTTCCCTACTCGTTTGCCTCTTGCCAGTTCATCCTTCCGGAGTGCTCAAGACATCTCAGGAGACTCGTCTGTGTTCGAATTAATTCGAGGTTGTCACCTCATTCAAATATTTCAATTGTTTCGGTGCTTCATCTATCTGTTCGTCATCCCTTTCCAACGGTGTTTTCTCTCTAGTGGGCCTAACCCACAGGTCTTTTTCCAGGATCTTACCTGACTCTTCTAATTCCCCCGGAGTTATTCTCAATTCTTTTCAAGTGCGACGTAAGAATGGATTTCATCAGTCAGACGCCATCTCTAAGATCGTTTTCAAATTCTTTTCATTGTTGGCTCAATCCCTTCATTTTACATTCTCCCAGAGTATCTCAGCAATTTTGGTGGTGTTTCTCGTCGTCATTTGAAGACCGGAGAAGAGTTTTCCTCTAAATCTTGTCCGTCCTCTCAAAGATTCATGATTCTAGCTTCATATCATCCTCTCGAATTGTTTCATTTGTCAGATATCCTTTTCTCAACCATCCAGAGTTTGTCAGGAGTTGTTTCTCCATTTCTTTTCACCGGAGACCATCATTCCAGAAGAATTCTTCGTCCTCACATTTCAGTTACCGTTATCCAATTATCCCGGTGCTTCGCTCAATTGTTCTTTAATCAGCTCATGATCTCTTTGTTCTTTTGTATCTAAATCCCATCAAGCATATTGTTTCTTCCCGATGATTCATTCTCTTTCATCAGTCATTTTTGAATTCTTTCGGTGGTTCGTTCAAGATTCTTTTTCCTTGATCATCATTTTAATTCATTCGTTCTTTTCAATCCTACCGGCGGTCCATGAAGACCTTCTCAAGTTGGCGATATGTCACTTCTTAATCCTTTTTCTAGAAGAATAAGTAGTATGCGAAATCCATCTGGTCATCAATTTAACTTGATGAAGGATAAGCATACAATAAATCCTATTCTTAATTCATCCAAGTGAGTAATCCCTTCCATCGGAGTTTGTTCGTGATGAATAAATTCTAGTTCCAAGTGTTTTCATCTTTTCTTTTCCGGAGTTCTATTTCCTCAGCCATCTCGTTCGGACCTCCATCTAAATCATCGGAAGGCTTGAATCTTATTCTTTCTTCCTTCATTTTATCTCATCATCCTTTTGTTACCGGAGTTCTTCATGGTGGTTCTTCATGCTTTAATTCACTCTTCAAGTGTTCATCAAGATTCTTGTTGGTGGAGTTCAGATATCTTTTCTTCTCGCGTCTCGAAGTGCAATTAATTCTCCATATTCTTTTGAAGTGGAGTTTTGCGTTTCTTCGTTCTTCTCAGATGTCCAATCATTTCCGTTTGTGGCTGGTTATCACCTTATGATTTCTGAGATGTTATCCATAAGTCCACGACAAGATTATTCTTTTCGTTGTTGATTTTCTCAACAACTCCGTTCAACCCTTCCTTCTAAGTTATTTTCATTCCATTCTTTCAATTCTTCCGAAGGCATTGCATTGTTTATCTCGTCAAGTGTCATCCCATCTTGTGCAGCTCATGTTCTATTCCTCCATGTTTCAGCCGGAGTGTTGCCTAAATCCTTTCAGTCTTATTCGTTTCTTATCTCATGTGTTTTCAGAGTCTATCGTGTTTCCAGGAGCATTTGATTCTCATCATTCTCGTCGTTTCTCTCTTCTTATCGACTCCTCTCGATTCTATGCTTCTTCTCTTGAGTTCTTGTTTCCCCTCTTCCTTTTTCTCTTCCGTCTCGGTACTAAGATCTCGGGACGAGATCTCTTGTTAGTGGAGGAGTGTTGTAACGCCCCGGATTCGTTGCGCCAGGTGTCTGCCAGTTATTCGCCATCGTTGCCATGTCATTTGCTTGCGTGTTGCATTTTATCATATCATCATGTGCATTGCATTGCATCGCATTCGTGTTCGTCTCATGCATCCGAGCATTTTCCCTGTTGTCCGTTTTGCAATCCGGTGCTCCTATGTCATCCGGCGTCCCCTTCTTGCCTCTCTTCGTGAGCGGGTGTTAAATTTTCTCGGAATGGCCCGAGGTTTGCCAAGCGGCCTTGGTATAGCACTGGTAGACCGCCTGTCAAGTTTCGTGCCATTTGGAGGTCGTTCGATACTCCAACGGTTAACCGCATAGCCCGAAACCCCCCTTTCTCGTTGCAGCCCAACACCCCACCAAAGTGGCCCAAAACCCATCTAACTCCCATCCATGCTCGGTCGTTCGATCACGATCATGTGGGCGAAACCGCTCCTCATTTGGACTCTCCTAGCTCCCAAAATCTATAAATAAGCCCTCCCCTTCCAAATTCACGGTCTAACCCTAGCTTCTCCCTCCTCCCGCCAACGGACACGTCCACCCGCCGCCCGGACATGTCCAGCCGCCGCCCGCCGGCCAACCAGGACCCGCCACGTCACCCTGCCACCGTCTCCACCGCGCCTCCAGCGCCGGCCCTGCAGGCCCATCCGGGACCCGCCCGAGCCCGCGGGAGCCCGAATCGGCCCCCGCGCTCCGCCGCCCGGGCCCCCCTGCGCCGCCGCCCCAGGCGCCGTGCGCCGCCGCCCACCGGCCTCGCCCCGCCGTGCACCGCCGCCCTCCGCTGCCGGCGTCCGGCCTCTGCCGCCGGCGCCCCGAGCACCCGCGCCGGAACCCGCCCCGCGCGCCCCTGAGCTCCTCCTGCCGGCGACCGTTGCCGCCTCCGGCGAGCGCCGGGACTCGCCCCGCGCCCCCGCTCCGCCCGGCCGCCTCTCGCCGTCCGTCGCCTCCGGCCGGCGCCGTCTTCGGGCGCGCCCGCGCCGCCCGGCCCGCGGCCATCTTCGGCTGGACCTCGGCCCCGTCGCCGCGCCGCCCTCAAGCCCCTTCGCGGACTCGCGTCGACCTCCTTCGCCGGATCCCGCGTCCCCCGCCTTCCCGTCGTCGCCGGAGTTCGCGGGAGTTCGCCGGAGTTCATCTCCAGCCAGATCTGGAGAAGGTGGATGAGATCCACCAACCCCGCGATCCAAACGGCGCCCCCGATCCCGGATCACCTCGTCCCGCACGCCTCCGTCCCGCATTGACTTTCGCGGAGGTAAAAATCCACCAAGTCCCCAGATCTGTAACATTTTCGTGCCCTGTTTGACATGCCATATCTCTGCATCCGTAGCTCCGTTTTGTGTGTGTAATATGTCAAATTGTTCGTCTCAACAAGTACATCATTTCATTCCATTGCATCATGTTCATTTGAGGTCATCTTGATGTCTGAATCATCGTTGCAAGAGTGCTTCATAATGCTGTATGATGTCTGTTAACAGAACTTGCTCTTTTGTCATTTTTGCCCTGTTTGATGTGTGCATCCTATGAGGTTGATGTCTACATGTGAATTGAACTATGCCATGTCTTCTTTACATAGGTGCTTACCATGTATTTTTGTGATCAATGTGGTGAATAGCACAAGCATGCAAACTAGGCATCGTGATGTTGCTGATTTCAGTCCCTGTTCTGCTGTTATTTTTATGCCATGTAAACTTGATGCTACAGAGATATCCATGCTTATTTTGAGATACTTCAGTAAGGATGTTTTGAACATATGGTTATTGTCTATCCATTAATGCCCCTGTTTGCAATTATGGAGTGGTCTAGAATGTTATTTTCGTGCTCTACTTTTGCTTCAAAATGTTTCCTGGCAGATTGTTTACATGTTATTCAATTTTGCCAAGGTTGTTGTAGTTGATCCTTGCATGCTATGAACTTGTTCTTGCCTTGGTTAGCTTCACAAACATGCCTTCTTACTGTTGGTTGCCTTTCCATGCCATGTTTTGCTCTGTAGTGAGTTGCACAAGCTCACCAACATGCCTTCATAATTATGTTTCTGCCATGTATAAATTTGTATTATAACTTGCCATGTTTACATGGGTGCCATCATATTTTCTGATCCTTTTTGGCTCATGGTCAGTAAGGGACTTTTGATCTATGCATTTAGTAGATTCATGCCATGCCTTTGTTTGCCATGATAAGTTCCTATAACATGTTGTTTGATAGCTCTAATCATTGCAACCTGATGTTATTTTCTGCAAAGTCTGAAATTGTTATTACTTGCAATCTTACCATGTGTGTTTGAGCATGTTCTAGTGATTTCTGGAGTTAGCTCAGTGTTCATGTTTTGTTATGCTTTACCTGTACATCATGCCCATGTCTTTTGTTTTCTTGTTGAGATCCTGTAGCATATCGTTTTGATGCTTGCAATATGCCTAGTTGCTGTTTTGGACAGCTTGTCCTTTAAACTTGTTTCTTGTGTGTGTGTTGAACCGTTGCTCCGTTTTGAGTGTGCTCTATACGAAACTTGCTTGATTTTGCATGTAGCTTCATATTATCATGTTGCATCCTTGTTTTGAGGTGTTTGCTTGATGTTTGGCTGCATTTTGCATCAATGCCATGTTTAACTTGTTTTGCTCATATCTTCTAGGCCGTAGCTCCGAATTAAATAAACTTTATACGTAACTTGACTAGAATTTCGTGTAGATCATCTTTGTGCATCTTAGCTTGCTGTTTAACAACTTGAACATAAGGTTTATTCAGATCTGGACCAATTTCAAAATATGCATATGAGGACTTACCGGAATTGTTATATGTTGTTTCCGGCCTCATTTAAACTTGCTTTGATGTGTTGTTCTTGTATGCATCATCTCTTGCCATGAGTAGCTTCATGTAGTCTTGTCTTGCATCATGCTTGTTGTGCATCATGCCTTGTTCATGTGTGGTATGTTTACTATGTTGTGTGCTTCTTCTCGATAGTTCCCGTTTCATTGCGATCATGAGGATTCGTTCGTCTACGCTTGGTTCGGCTTCATCCATTCGTCTTCTTCATGGACTCGTTCTTCTTCTTTGTGGGATTTCAGGCAAGATGACCGCTACCCTGGATCTCACTACTATCATTGCTATGCTAGTTGTTTCGTTCTATCGCTATGCTGCGCTACCTATCACTTGTTCTTCAAGCCATCCCAAATTGCCATGAACTTCTAATCTTTGATACCTTTCCTATGCAAACCGTTGTTTGGCTATGTTACCGCTTTTGCTCAGCCCCTCTTATAGCGTTGCTAGTTGCAGGTGAAGTTGAAGATTGCTCCATGGTGGACAGGATTTTGGTTGGGATATCACAATATCTCTTATATTATTAATGCATCTATATACTTGGTAAAGGGTGGAAGGCTCGGCCTTATGCCTGGTGTTTTGTTCCACTCTTGCCGCCCTAGTTTCCATCATACCGGTGTTATGTTCCCGGATTTTGCGTTCCTTACGCGGTCGGGTGATTTATGGGACCCCCTTGACAGTTTGCTTTGAATAAAACTCCTCTAGCAAGGCCCAACCTTGGTTTTACCATTTACCTCACCACCACCTATATTTCCCTTGGGAGTAATTAACCCAAGGGTCATCTTTATTACAGCCCCCCCCCCCGGGCCAATGCTTGTCTAAGTGTTGGTCCAAACTAGAGCATCATGCGGGACCATCCCTTGGCAACTTGGGTTACGTCGGTACCTGTACGCTTAGCTTATCCGGTGTTGCCCTGAGAACGAGATATGTGCAGCTCCTATCGGGATTGTCGGCACATCGGGCGGTCTTGCTGGTCTTGTTTTACCATTGTCGAAATGTCTTGTAAACCGGGATTCCGAGTCTGATCTGGTCTTCCTGGGAGAAGGAATATCCTTCGTTGATCGCGAGAGCTTATCATGGGCTAAGTTGGGACATCCCTGTAGGGTATAATCTTTCGAAAGTCGTGCCTGCGGTTATAGGCAGATGGGAATTTGTTAATGTCCGGTTGTAGATAACTTGACACCAGATCCGAAATAAAATGCATCAACCGCGTGTGTAGCTGTGATGGTCTCTTTTCGGCGGAGTCCAGAAAGTGAACACAGTCTTTGGGTTATGTTTGACATAAGTAGGAGTTCAGGATCACTTCTTGATCATTACTAGTTGACGACCGTTCTATTTGCTCTCTTCTCGCTCTTATTTGCGTATGTTAGCCACCATATCATGCTTAGTCGCTGCTGCAGCCTCACCACTTTACCCCTTCCTTTTCCATTTAAGCTTTGCTAGTCTTGATACCCATGGTAATGGGATTGCTGAGTCCTCGTGGCTCACAGATTACTACAACAACAGTTGCAGGTACAGGTTATGCGATGATCATGACGCGAGAGCGATGCTTGCTTGCGTTGAGTTCTTCTTCTGCTCCGTCTTCGATCAGGGGATAGGTTCCAGGTCGGCAGCCTGGGCTAGCAGGGTGGATGTCGTTTGAGTTTCTGTTTGTGTTTCATCCGTAGTCGGATGGTGCTTTTATGTATGTTGATGTTGTACTCGTGTGGCATTGTATGCCTTTTGTATGTATCCACATCTATTATGTAATGTTGATGTAATGATATCCACCTTGCAAAAGCGTTTCAATATGCGGGTCTATCCTTGGTGGGACCTTCGAGTTCCTTTTGGATAGGATCGCATATTGGGTGTGACAGAGACCAATATTATAGTTCTTGGGAAACGTTCCAACCATCATATCTTCCTGAGATTCAGATCTGGTTGGTGTGAAAATATTCCAAACTCATCAAGTCTAGAAGGAAAAACGAAAGTTGGCAACACAAATCGACGAGATGGTGTTGCGAGATTCTTGGGAGATGAACTACGATGGTAAGCTCCAAAACATGAGCTCGTTCTGCTACATACATGTAAACACGCTCTCCCAGACGAGCATGACCACATAGTAGTCTTACAACGAAACACTACCGAGTTCAGGTGGGAAACCATCATTGCGGATAACGAAATCCTTGCATAAGTCATATGATTAGCTCTTATGAAGGAATTCCTTTTCCTGGAACAAATCAGTTAGTGGCTTGGTGTGCTAGGGATACGTATAGAATGAAGATCGATGATCAGTCTATCAGAACATAGAATACTTCGCACGTGCATAACTGACTTGGGATGATTCCAGAGGAAGCAAAACTAACTTTCTCTAATTCGCGGAGGCAACTTGCAGCAAAATGCACACATATCAGAGGAAATCACTTCTTTCATCCGAACATATGCTTCATGAATGGGGCACGAAAGCATTGCTCACAAAGTTTCCGACACTAGTTGGATGTTCAACACGAATCATGGGGAAGGTAGAAATGTTGTTGGTGGGATCAACAACAATTCATCTAGGTTTCCATATAAGTGGAATTCCAGAATTATGTGAACAAGGTGATAGCATTGGTCAGACCCAAAGGATATAATGGTGTATGCTCGAGGAAACAACCACGAGTAAAACAACAGTACGAATATCGTTGGTTCTGATTTGATTTGACGTTAGCCCATACTCAAATCAAAGATTGGATAAGATGATAGGTCCATTAACTGACCATGAGGGTCAGTTGATGAAGATACCATCTTTCTTCAATACACATACAAGATATCCTTTTAAATGAACTAAGTCGGACAAGCCTTCATCTTCCAACTCTCCAAGTTGTTGTTTAGCTTAACCAACTAGCTCGGGATATCCGGCACAGATTCTTGGACAAGGGGTGGTTCATAGAGGAACCAACTTGATCACGAACTCAACATAGTGGTCAGGTGTCAACCTGGTAATACTTCCGAGATGATATTCGGAAAATCACGAACCACCGATATGTTACTAAGCTCGACAACAATCTTGCTTTTCAGGGCAGGACGATATGATCAATAGAGCGAGGGATTGACACAATCCTTACTCATTGATCGAGGAGTGCACCGGAAAAATAAGGACTAGGTAGCACAATCTATCTCAGAATGATGATTCAAGAACCAACATACTAAGAATGAAATTATTGTCCTTTAACTACCAAGCAACAAGGTTGCTAGGAGTATTGATTTCACACATCATACTTCACCTGTCGGCATTCCGGTTGCAACAACACGGAAAACCGAGGGATGAACAATGATGGAAAGAAGTATGAATGCGTCAAGAATTCATAAGAGATGGTGCAATTCTCATGACGATCCTGACGTAAAGAGGGTAACACCCCAAGGTGGAGCAGAACTAAGGCTGGATTAGTATTTGATCTGCGGAACACAACTGTTTTGACCCAATCCTAGAAATGGATAAGGTACTGGAGTTTGTTTCTCCTAGTCATTCCAGAATAGAATGGCTTGAAGAGTAATAGGCATCGATGAACACGATTGCACAACTACTCCTTACTATCAATTGATAGACGAGGGCCAGAAAACAATTAAAGAGGGAGAACTCAAGGAACATATAACTGTCTGAGTTGTGGATGCATAGATTAGTATGTCGAACCAAGTTCAACATATTTCTTCCGGATAACCCATGCAGAAAGGTAGAACAGGCAGAGTCACAACATAGAGGCAATAACTCATTAAGAGCACTCTGGTTGTGATCTTTCGGTTCAACGAGGAACTTCTGCCATAAGCAGCTCATGGTATTTGGAAGAACGATATACCATGAACCTTGAGGACTATCGCAAAGGTTACTAGTATCCTAAAGGAACTAGCAAACACTATCAACAAGAAGTAAGTAGGGTGAATCTCGGGTCCACGAACCCAGGAATAGAATACCTACTATTAAGTGGCATCACGGGATGCTTTCGAGAATGACGGCCAGAGTTATCACACTGGGATCACAAAACATGGCTAGATGCTAGGTGATTAACTAGGACACCTAGAGTCATAGAAATAGCTCCAAACTATATACAGAGGCAATGAAGTACCTCAACACACTAGCTAATGTGGTTAATCTGGCTAAAGGAACATCGGGAATGGAAAGAAGGAATTTGCAAATGCATCAGACTATTTAGAAACTTGGGATGACTCGGACAGCATAACGGCTATAAGTGCTCGAAAAGATTTGAGACATCCTGCAGAATGGTGGCATAGCCACTCAACATCACAATATCAAGGTTCCGAGATCAATAGTCAACATATGGAAGTAGTAGAGACTGAACTGAGGCTTGAATCCAACAATCTTATAAGTCTACATATTAGTAACACATGATCCTGATAGAAAGAAGAGAAAGCCTAGTTCCTTAACTCCGTAGGAAAGATAAGATGACTCAGATCAGAAGGCATAAGGTATAGGGAGTAAAAAGAGCCTTATGTTCCCATCCACAATCAATTCCCTTATATAACTAAAGAATTTCTAGACTCAGCTTCGACCAGTTTGACTTGGTAATCCTACAGTCAATCAGGCTCTGATACCAAAACTGTCAGGAACCCGATCCTAAGTCACACCGATCTAGCATGTAACACATCATATCACTTTGCGGCCTCATGCACGGTATTCCCACGGGTGCCACCTTACCTGGCCCGGGACCGTTTGCGCCTTTTGGCTCACGTAAATGAAAGTGTCGCTAGCATCCATATGACAAAGAACCCGGGCCGACATGACTAGTCGTAAACCCAAGGTGGCGCTAACTTACAGGAACAGGCATACATGACCCAGCAACGAACATGTCGATCAACAACGTATGAACCCAAGTCGTAGCAAGCTACAGGGACTTAAAGGAACAACACGTGACATTTCCCCAAAGGGACAGACACAGGAACAAAGAAGGACGCATGCCGGCCAGCCTAAGTGTTCCGGAGCAGTAGCAAGCTACCATGGCTTAGTGGAAGCACTAGCAGACATTTCCCGGTAAGAGAGGCTACCAAGAATAAACAAATAGGTTGTCGGATCCCACACATACCAAGCATTTCAATAACATACACACAATCTGCTTGATATGTACAAATACAACATGGCGTCACAACATGACTCTACAACTCAAAGTATTTATTCAATAGGCTTCGAGGAGCGAGATATTACAAACATGAGTCTCATGACCCAACATTCAGAGATACAAACAACAAACACGTGTGAAAGCTTAACATGTCTAAGTACAGACATCTACAAATGAAAAAGGTTGAGAAGCCTGACTATCTACCAGATCCTGCCGAGGGCACAAGATCGTAGCTGAGGTAACAACCTAAACATCTAAGTCCACGTGGAACTACTAGCAAGACTGAAGTCTCTCTGCAAAAACATAAAATAGGCAAACAGGAGTACAAATGTACCCAGCAAGACTTACATCGGAACTAACTACATATGCATCAGTATCATCAAAGGGATGGTGGGGTTCAACTGCAGCAAGCCAGCTTTGGCTCGGTGGCTATCCTGAACTATGACTGCAAGTAACTCTTTTGAGGTGGCGCACACGAGTCCACATATTCACCATATCAATTTACCACTATGGACCCGCTCCCGTCTTCCTACGAGAACGCCATCCATAGCACTCACGCTTATCTTGCGTATTTTAGAGTATCCACTTTCACTTGTCTATGAACTGTATAGGCAACCCAGAGGTCCTTTACTGCGGACGTGGCTATTCGAATAGATCATTTATAACCCTACAGGGGTGTACTTCTTCACACATGTTTCCATCACTTAGCGTCTGCACACGACATGTGCTCGGCAGACTTCAAGCAAAAGCCGACGTGGGTGTAGACCACGACCTGACTAACCACACAAGTCTCTAGTCCAGGTTTATCGTCTATTCAGGTTCCATCCGAAGGGAGTCCGGCCGAGGTTTCCACATACGGCCCCGAACGGTGTGTACAAGATTCCGTGACACCAAACGGGCGCCCGGCATACCCGGCCACGTGCCTACCGCATCGCAGCCCACCCCTCGGGTCAGCGCTGCACACAGCCTCCAGCATACTACAAACACCAGACACTACTTGCAACTCCTAGACAGAGGACAGGGCGGTTAATAAGTCGAGTGGGGTCATATTTCAGGGCCCAACGTGTGGTAGTAGTTGTTCATGGATCACAAACACTAAACTCAGTTCCTGAGGACGGCTTCAATGAGATAACCCACCATGTACTCCTACATGGCCTCTCATCGCTACCTTTACCAAATCGTGTTCACACACTTAACTCACACACAGTTGGACATGTTCACAACTTTCCAATTCATCCCCGATGAATCAGACCTGACTCAACTCTAAGCAGTAGCAGGCATGACAAACAAGCATGAATGAGTACGAACATCAGGGCTCAAACAACTCCTACTCATGCTAGTGGGTTTCATCTATTTACTGTGGCAATGACAGGTCATGCAAAGGAGAAGGGGTTCAAATACCGCAACAAGTAAAAGTTGTATTGTTATTGTCCTAATGCAGTAAAAGAGAGCAGAAGCGAGAGAGTGGGATTGTATTGGAATGAACAAGGGGGTTTTGCTTGCCTGAACTTCTGAAGATGATATAACTCTCCATTGGTGTCATCGAACACATCATCAAACATCGTCTACTGAGAGGGGGCATATAACGGCAAACAAGGAAGAACACAATCAATGCAATGCACAATATGATGCATGATAATGACATGGCAATATGATGTGATTTGAGCTAATGCAACTAAAACCAAAAGGGTTTGAGCTATTTTGAACCAAAGGTTCAAGTTCAGGTTCAAACTATGAACTTATAAAGTGCATTATCATGTTTTGGTATAAACAGCAGGGTTAAGTTGATTTAACATGCATGAAACCAGTACAGATGGATAGATTGTATTTTTCTGATCATTTTTCATATATAACTTAATTCATTCTGAGTTATAGATTAATTTCTATGAATTTTAGAATTTTTAGCTATTTTCTGGAATTTTCAGATATTTCTAAAGTAGAAATAATCCAGAAAAGGGTTTATTGCGTCAGCACTGCGTCATGCCTGCATCAGCAAGTCAACGGCGCTGACCAGGGTCAAATCTGACCGGTGGGGCCCACTGGTCAGTGACTAACTAACTAACCTAAGTTAGTTAACACTAACCTAATACTAACTAAAAGTGTTAGTGGAGCTAATTAAGCTTAGTTAAAAACTAAACTAGAATTAGTAGGGGCCAGGGCCCACTTGTCAGCGACCCAGGGGAGGTCAAACCCCTAGTCAGCAGGGTCAAACCCACCGGCGACTCGATACTAGCAAGGCCTGAGACGGCGGCGTGGCTCGGAAATCGCCCACAGGGCACGAACGAGGCCGTTCTTAGGCTCGTTCGAGAGCCCTCGTAGAGGCGCGTCGAGCGGTGGTGGCAGTCGGGCCTATGGTGGCCGGCGAGCTCGGCCGCAGTGGTCGGAGCTCGGGTTAGCACCAGATCGGCATTAGGGAGAACGGCAGGGGAGCGGAGGGGTGCTACGGCCTCCTGGGGGTGCACTGAGCACGGTGACGCGCTCAGTTGCTGCTATAGGTGACAGTGGCCACAGCAGCGACATGGCCGGCAGAGCCAAGCTCCCAGTCGTGATGGCCAACGGGGTTAGGGGCAGCTCAAGTGACGTGGCTAGGGGAGAAGGAAGAGGAGCTCATGGGGAGTGTAGGGGTGGCCTCGGCGTGCTTGGGGAAGCACCGGAGCAAGCGGAGCGACGAGGAGGATCTTCGGCGGCCAGCGACGAAGATGTTGAAGATGGCGTCATTGCAGGGCCTCCGACGAAGCGTGGCTAGACGGAGAGGACGAGGGAGGCACGGCGATGCTCGTGGACACGTTGGGGATGCGAGGGGAGTACGGAGGCTGCGTCTACGGGGAGCGGCGGCGACGAGCTCCGCTCGGGCAGAGAGGGAGAGAGAGTAGAGAAGGGGGTCGAGCTTGAGAGAGAGTGAGAGGGCTGAGGGGGTTCCAGGGGGTTGCATGGCGTCATCCGAACAGGCCAGGGCGAAGCGGCAAGAAAGAGGTGGCCGGGCGTGCGCCGGCCACGCGCTCGTCCTCCTGGCAAGGAGGAAGACGGCAGGGGAGGGACCATGTGGGCTGGGCCGCACAGTGCCAGGCCAGGTGGGCTGTGCCAGGTAAGTTCTCTCTCTTTCTCTATTAGTTCTCTTTTTCTATTATTCTGTAACTTGATGGCTTTATTAAAAATACTTAGGCATACTCAAAAATCATGAAACTTGCTCAAGCCCACTATTTGGAATATATCCAATAGTAAACATTTAAGTTTATGATTATTTGGACATTTAAAATATTTAATAGCATTTAAATGCCCAAATGCAAATGCCATATGATTTAATTCAAAAATCCAGAATGGCCTAGAAAAATGTGCACCATTTTTGGGAGAGGTTCTAGACCAATGCAAAGATGATGAACATTTTAGAAGGGCATTTCAGGTTCATTGAAAAAGATTTTAGTAAACCCTAGTTGGTTTAAGGGGGTGCTGGGGGTTCTGTCATCCCCAATTCAAATTCATTTGAATTATAAACATGATGATATGAGAATCAAGCAAAGGCAACAGGGGCTGAGCTAGGGCTGTGACAGCTCAGGAATTTCTTTCGTCATCCCTTGCATATTATAGTTATCACGAAGTTCCAGTAACTTGGTGATGGTGACTAGAGAACTCTGTCAATCACTATCTTATCTGGAAGATTAACTCCCACTTGATTCAAGCGATTGTAGTACCCATACAATCTGAGCACATGCTCACTGCTTGAGCTATTCTCCTCCATCTTTTAGCTATAGAACTTGTTGGAGACTTCATATCTCTCAACTCGGGCATTTACTTGAAATAGTAACTTCAACTCCTGGAACATCTCATATGGTCCATAACGTTCAAAACATCTTTGAAGTCCCGATTTTAAGACGTAAAGCATGGTGCACTAAACTATTAAGCAGTCATCATGTTGAGCTAGCCAAAACATTCATAATGTCTGCATCTGCTCCTGCGATAGGTCTATCACCTAGCGGTGCATCAAGCACATAATTTTTCTGTGCAGCAATGAGGATAAACCTCAGATCACAGACCCAGTACGCATCATTGCTACTATCATATTTCAACTTAGTTTTCTCTAGGAACATATAAAAGACATAGGGAAGCTACAACGCGAACTATTGATCTACAACATAATTTGCAAAATACTATCATGACTAAGTTCATGATAAATTAAAGTTCAATTAATCATATTACTTAAGAACTCCCACTTAGATAGACATCCCTCTAGTCATCTAAATGATCACGTGATCCAAATCAACTAAACCATGTCCGATCATCACGTGAGATGGAGTAGTTTTCAATGGTGAACATCACTATGTTGATCATATCTACTATATGATTCATGCTCGACCTTTCGGTCTCCAGTTTTTCGACGCCATATATGCATATGCTAGGCTCGTCAAGTTTAACCCCAGTATTCTGCACGTGCAAAACTGGCTTGCACCCGTTGTATGTGAACGTAGAGTTTATCACACCCGATCATCACGTGGTGCCTCGGCACGACGAACTGTAGCAACGGTGCATACTCAGGGAGAACACTTATACCTTGAAATTTAGTAAGGGGTCATCTTATAATGCTACTGACGTACTAAGCAAAATAAGATGCATAAAAGATAAACATCACATGCAATCAAAATATGTGACATGATATGGCCATCATCATCTTGTGCTTATGATCTCCATCATGGAAGCATCGTCATGATCTCCATCATCACCGGCGCGACACCTTGATCTCCATCGTAGCATCGTTGTTGTCTCACCAACTATTGCTTCTACGACTATTGCTACCGCTTAGTGATAAAGTAAAGTAATTACATGGTGATTGCATTGCATACAATAAAGCGACAACCATATGGCTCCTGCCAGTTGCCGATAACTTTGTTAGAAAACATGATCATCTCATACAACAATTTATATCTCATCATGCTTTGACCATATCACATCACAACAAGCCCTACAAAAACAAGTTAGACGTCCTCTACTTTGTTGTTGCAAGTTTTATGTGGCTTCTACGGGCTTCTAGCAAGAACTGTTCTTACCTATGCATCAAAACCACAACGATTTTTTGTCAAGTGTGATGTTTTAACCTTCAACAAGGACCGGCCGTAGTCAAACTCGATTCAACTAAAGTTGGAGAAACAGACACCCACCAGCCACCTGTGTGCAAAAGCACGTCGGTAGAACCAGTCTCAGGAACGCGGTCATGTAATGTCAGTTCGAGCCGCTTCATCCAACAATACCGTCGAATCAAAGTAAGACGTTGGTGGTAAGCAGTATGAATATTATCACCCACAACTCTTTGTGTTCTACTCGTGCATAAAACATCTACGCATAGACCTGGCTATGATACCACTGTTGAGGAACGTAGTAATTTCAAAATTTTCCTACGATCATGCAAGATCTATCTACGAGATGCATAGTGATGAGGCGAGAGAGTGTGTCAACGTACCCTCATAGACCGAAAGCGGAAGCGTTTAGTAACGCGGTTGATGTAGTCGAACGTCTTCGCGATCCAACCGATCCAAGTACCGAACGTACGGCACTTCTGCGTTCAGCACACATTCAGCTCGATGACGTCCCTCGTGCTCTTGATCCAGTTGAGGACGAGGATGAGTTCCGTCAGCACGACAGTGTGGCGACGGTGATGATGATGATGTTACCGGCGCAGGGCTTCGCCTAAGCACTATGACGATATGATCGATGTGTGTAACTGTGGAGGGGGCCACCGCACACGGCTAAGGCAAAACTTGGTGTGCTCTAGGGTGCCCCCTGCCCCCGTATATAAAGGAGGGAGGGGGTTGGCCGGCCTATGCTAGGCGCGCCGGGAGAGGGGAATCCTACTAGGACTCCAAGTCCTAGTAGGTTTCCACCTAAAGGAGAAGGGGGAAGGAAGGGAGAGGGGGTCGCGCCCCCAATCCCTTGTCCAATTCGGACTGGACGCTGCCTCCCTTTCCCACTAAGGCTCACTAAGGCCCATCAACTCCCCGGGGGGTTCCGGTAACCTCTCGGTACTCCGGAAAATACCCAAACTTCTCCCGAACCATTCCAATGTCCGAATATAGCCTTCCATTATATCAATATTTATGTATCGATCATTTGGAGACTCCTCGTCACGTCCACGATCTCATCTGGGACTCCGAAAAAACTTCGGTCATCAAAACACATAACTCATAATACAAATCGTCATCGAACGTTAAGCATGCGGACCTTATGGGTTCGAGAACTATGTAGACATGACCGAGACACATCTCCGATCAATAACCAATAGCGGAACCTGGATGCTCATATTGGCTCCTACATATTCTACGAAGATCTTTATCGGTTAAACCGCATAACAACATACGTTGTTCCCTTTGTTATCGGTATGTTACTTGCCCGAGATTCGATCGTCGGTATCATCATACCTAGTTCAATCTCGTTACCGGCAAGTCTCTTTACTCGTTCCGTAATACTTCATCCCGCAACTAACTCATTAGTCACATTGCTTGCAAGGCTTATAGTGATGAGCATTAGCGAGAGGGCCCAGAGATACCTCTCTGAAACACGGTGTGGCAAATCCTAATCTTGATCTATGCCAACCCAACAAACAACTTCGGAGACACCTGTAGAGCATCTTTATAATCACCCAGTTACGTTGTGACGTTTGATAGCACACAAGGTGTTCCTCCGGTATTCGGGAGTTGCATAATCTCATAGTCTGAGGAACATGTATAAGTCATGAAGAAAGCAGTAGCAATGAAACTATAACGATCATAATGCTAAGCTAACGGATGGGTCTTGTCCATCAAATCATTCTCCTAATGATGTGATCCCGATCATCAAATGACAACACATGTCTATGGTTAGGAAACATAACCATCTTTGATTAACGAGCTAGTCTGGTAGAGGCATACTAGGGACACTATGTTTTGTCTATGTATTCACACATGTACTAAGTAATACAATTCTAGCATGAATAATAAACATTTATCATGATATAAGGAAATAAATAATAACTTTATTATTGCCTCTAGGGCATATTTCCTTCAGTAACCTCAAAGGTAAAAATTCAATTCATCACAACAAGATAGAGAGGGAGAAACACCATATAATCCAACCATATTAACAAAGCTCGCAGTACATCAAGATCATGCTAAATCAAGAACACGAGAGAGAGAGAGAGATCAAACACATAGCTACTTTTACATACCCTCAGCCCCGAGGGTGAACTACTCCATCCTCGTCATGGAGACCGCCGGGATGATGAAGATGGCCTCCGGTGTTGATTTCCCCCTTCGGCAGGGTGTCGAAATAGGGCTCCAGATGGTACTTCGAAGGTACAGAGGCTTGCGGCGGCAGAGCCGAAGTTCTTGGGTTATTTCTAGGGGGTTTCTCTATTTATAGAATTCTTTGGTGTCGGTCTCATGTCAAGATGGGCTAAGATGGGCCCACGAGGCACCACGGCACCACCACCCCCTGGGCGCGCCCTAGTGCCTCATGGGCACCTCATGGCTCTTCTGGTCCTCCCACGAAGCTTTGGGGGTCTCTTTTGTTTCAAAAATATCATCAAAAAGTTTTAGCCTATTCTGAGAACTTTTATTTCTGCACAAAAAATAACACCACGGTAGTTCTGCTGAAAACAGCGTCAGTCCGGATTAGTTCCATTCAAATCATACCAAAATCATATAAAATTGTTGTAAACATGACATGAATACTTCATAAATTATAGATACGTTGGAGCCACATTAGGACCTAATGTATATTAAGTTTATAGTGGAAAAGATAGCAAAAATACACCTTGGGACACGGGTGCAGATGTACCCGAATTGCAAGAAAGAAATAAAAATAGTAAAAATGATCAAATATTTGTGAAACTTTTTCGGAATAAGCATTGTCTAGTGTATTACTCATGTGTAAAGTTTTGCAACAGTGACTTTTGTGGTACTCTGAACGAATAAAAACAAAACTGATACTAAATTAAGCTTATTGTTCACACATTTTGTAGTTGCGGTTTTATCTTTATTTTTTAACAATATCACAGAAGTCATTTTGTCCCCTTTAAACGTAAGTGCTATGCTATACTATATTTGTCGCAAAACAGTTTCACATTTTTTGACATTTTTACTCTCTTTTTTAATCGGGTGCGTATAGACTCAGTTCCAAAAATCCGCACCGCAAAGATAGGTATGAGGACCCGATTAATATTTACTTATTTACAAATCGTATCCAGCTAGTAATATTTTAGAGCATCAAATTTTATTGATAGGTTAGGAATTTAGTCTTCACATGGGCAACCCTCAAATATATGGCGACACTTCTTTGGGTCAATCTTCCTAGCTCCGATCCTTCTTAATTTTGACCGTCCAAACAGACTAGATGAAGCTCCGAAATAGAATCCTGCCAGCTCCTCAAGGCAGCAAGATTAGGCTTTCTTGTTATTAGTATGCTACAACAAGATTTGGAGCCAGGTTCTTCTGATCGATTTAAAGGTGCAACAGCCACGCCAGAGGCTTCAAGGTGTTGGTCCTTAGATACACATGCATAAAAACTTCTTGGCTGTCATCAACGGGTCAGCCCGGCTCTGATATGGGGACAACAACAATGCCCAGGCGGCTCATTGTGCCGACAACAATGGTCAATGGTCCAAGAACCTCGATAAATTTTATTATGTTTTGAACTTTTATACTCTCTCCAATCCATATTAATTGTTGTACTAAATCAGCTACAATTAATAACATGGATCAAATAGAGTAATACATTTGAGTCCTTTTCAAAGAAAAGAAAAACCTCAGCACCAAACTAATAACAATATGGGTAACATCACACATATGAAAACAAAATAAGTCTACAAACTAATAAATAAATTATTGCATGACACCACAACTGTGTTACTCTCGATTGTAACATAGACTAGTAACATATGCATGTTATTAGTCTAAGTAACTCCTCACTATGGTAGTCTGAATCTAAGCACTCACAGCCGTCCTATAATAGGAGTAAATAGTACGCAAACCAAGCTTGCAGAACAGCCTGCACCTTAGGAAATAGTATATCCAAGAAAAAAAAGGGGAATTTATCTCCACTCTTTCTGAATTGTCAACAATACATGCAACATAAGTTTGCATCTTCGAAACAAGTCTACCACCACATGCTAGCATACAACATTTATAAGGTGTATCATAACAGCATATCAGTGATCAAACCAAGCATAGCCGCTGTGCCTTCCTTGTGGGTATCAAACCAAGCAGACACCTTCAAATCTACTCCCTCCGTCCGGAAAAGCTTGTCTCTCAAATGAATGTATCTAGCATCAAGTTAGTGCTAGATACATTCATTTGAGAGAGAAGCTTGGGACAAGCCTTTTCGGACGGAGGGAGTACAAGGTTTTCAACAGTTCACCAGGGTCGATTTCATGGAAGAGAGGAAACATAAGGGGAAGACGAGAGGCGGAGACCATGAAGTGAAACCAAAACTTTCCACTGTGTTCCTTTTCAGCTCTGCCATAGCCTGTCTGCCTGTGTCAGATTCTGCCACCGAGTGTTCGACCCTACCCCATAACACTTTGCCAAGCTCCATCGCAGTCCGCGTCACGCCTCCCCTGCATCTCAAATCTAAATCCAATTCCTGCCACAGCAAAGACTAGGCAAGTCCTCTGAGTCTGGGTTCTAAGGCTCATGGGGACATTGCTACTGCAGAGAGGGACATTGGGCAACACATGCTGCTGCTTGTTGTCCTGAGAGCTGAGATGTACATCTTCCACAAACATGCTTTTCAGGGGTTCTAAGGTCTAATCAGCAGCACACTAGCTACAAAGGTGAGCCGTACAAAACAAACAATGAGTCACCATAGAGTACCAGTAACCAATAGCTGGAACATCATGAGCCCTCAGCTGAAAACACCAGTATGTCAGTCACCATATTATCAAACATCCAGTGACTTATTCAGTAGTGAGCAAGTCAGCAACTACCAGAAACACAAATCATAGTCTGACTACAAGAATTCAAAATATGCATTTCATGGTCGAGTTGAGCCAGCAGAAAGCGAGCCATCTCTTAAATGCACTAGGCACAGTTGCAGTTGCTTTTGGACCATTTCAGCAACCATTTGCAGCCTTCCTCGGCTTGTCTCTCCACCTGCTGGCGATCCATTCACCGTCTTCACTGCTTTAACAACACTCTGCTCACACCTCTCCCAATCCTCGTGTTGCAACCAGCAAGACCAACCACCATGGCTGCCATCCATTGCAAGGTATGCGATATGACTAGTATCCCCAAAGGTGTACCTTAATCTCAGAGAAACACAAAATGGTAACCAAGCAGCTCCACCAGATGTCCTCGCATGTGGTGTAAGATTATGGTCAAGCACAAAAGTGAGGGTAAAATCTACTGAATTGTTGGCTCGGTCATGCTGAATATTACTCTTGGATAATAAAGAAGGTTCAGTATAATCATCTGAAACTGATCTTGGATGCTTTTCCAAACAAAGTTCAGCCCGTGCCCGCTCTGCAGCAGCAATGTCCCCATGAGCCTCGGACAAGCTTTTATTCCATGTAATTAGTTTTACAAATTCTTGTATAACTGAAATGGGCAGAGTAAGCAACATGATAAAAGAAGCAATCCTAGAAGCATCATAAGGTTCACAGACAACACATCTGCTGAAGTAATCGCATATCTCATGTATCTCAAATGGTGTTAGCTCTCCCTGAGCACTGCTCTGAGGAGCTTGCTGTTGCTGTTGCTGTTGCTGGTGGTGAAACCTCTTCACATTAAGAACTTGAAGGTGCAATTGAACTCGCTGAACACTAACTGCAAAGACATAACCACTGCAAGTAAAACGAGTCAGAATACATTCAGATACAGTATTCCTTCAGGAATCTACATCGATGTTGGTGCATATTGACTGATGTGATAATAAACTAATATAAAATAGATTACGATGAATGCGATTTTGACCCTTGGTATATCCCAGCACTTCTTTTTTCGAGAAAACGCAAGACCTTTGCGTTTCATTTCATTGAAAAGGTGGGGTGTACAAGTACAATCCTCCTAGGAGGCTGGAATTACATAGCAGGCGCTAGGATCAGTGGACATCCCATGACTGTGGCAGAGACGACCCTGAGTCCTTGGGCCCCTGCTGTGGCCCAGCAGCTGATCTCTGCCTTGATCTTGTCCAGGATCTGTTCAGGAGATGGTCTCGCTTGCTCAAAGACACAATCATTTCTGTGCTTCCAGAGCATCCACGGCACTAGTAGGGCAACGGACTGCAGGGCTTTGCGCAATCCTGGTGGCGTGGCCTCCTTCCCGCGCAGCCACCAGTCCATGAGGTTGGCCTCGTGCTCCGGGACAGGGGCCGGGATGCGCAGCCATGTCAGGGTTGCGTGCCATGTCTGACGGGCAAAGGGGCACGCGAGCAGCAGGTGCTGGATCGTCTCGGGCGCTTGATCGCAAAGGAGGCAGCGGGGGTGGTGTTGTAGCCCTCGACGAGCAAGCCTGTCTGCGGTCCAACACCGGTCTTGGTTAGCCAACCAGTGAAAAAATTTCACCCGCGGTGGCGCCCAGCTCTTCCAAATGAGCTTCCAGGAGTGGCAGGCAGTCGATCCCTGGAAAGTGGCCAAGTAGCATGATTGCGTGGAGTAAGTCCCGTTTGCAGACCATTTCCAGCGCAGCTTGTCCGGCTCGCTGGAGAGTGTAGTGCGCATCACATCCTGCCACGGCAGCAGGTATTGCCCGATCTTGTGGACCCCAAGGGTGCCATGAATGTCGCGCGCCCACGCGCTCCCGGCGAGGCCGGCAGCCACAGTTGTCGACTTGCGGCGTCGCTTGGGGATACACTCATAGAGCAGGGGCGCGATCTCTCGGACGGATTGCCTGTGCAGCCATCGGTCCTCCCAGAAAAGGGCAGTCGAGCCGTCTCCAAGCACCATGGATGTGGACGCGAAGAAAAGGGCTCGCTCATCGGCGGTGAACTGCAGGTCTAGACCCTGCCACATGCGCTCGCTGTCCGTGCGGGCAAACCAGAGCCAGCGCAAGCGCAGCGCCAAGAAGGCGCGCTCCATGTCGCAAACTCCAAGTCCGCCATATTCGACCGGACGGCAAACATGTCGCCAGTTGACGTGGCAGTGCCCCCCGTTTGCAGCCACGCGTCCTGCCCAGAGAAACCCTTGCTGGATCCTTTGGATTTGTCGTAGGGTTTTCTTTGGGGGCGCTAGTGCCAGCATTTGATGGATGGGGATGGCACTTAGCACTGATCTCACCATGGCCAGCCGCCCGGCTCTATTCATCAGCCACGCCTTCCACGCTGGAAGCTGCCCAGCCACCGAGTCGACGAGGGGTTGCAACATGGCAACAGAGGGACGGCGCGTCGTCAGCGGGATGCCGAGATATTTGATAGGAAGGTTCGCAACCGGGCATCCCAGCTGCTCTATCATTGTGGTCTCATCGGTGCCATGAAGGACCGTGGCCGAACTTTTGGCATAGTTCACCTGTAGGCCAGAGGCCATGCCGAACAGGTGGAGTATCCCTTTGACTGCGTCGACATCCCCGGGTGTGGCGTTGCAAAATAGCATCACGTCGTCGGCGTGGAGTGAGATCGCCGGGATGTCGCGCCGAGGGTGCAGCTGTTGCATGATGCCTTCCTGGAGGGCACGCCGCATGAGGCGACCGAGGGTGTCGACGGCGAGCACGAAGAGCTGCGGTGATATAGGGTCTCCTTGGCGCAGTCCACAACGGTGCCAGATCGGCGGGCCGGGTTCCCCGTTGGGCATGACACGAGTGCTGGCCGTGGACAGGAGGATTGCGATTCACTCCCTGAAGCGATCGCCAAATCCGTACTGGCGCAAAACCTCGAAGAGGAAGGGCCAGTATGTTAGTACCTCAAATCTACACCTAACATGTACTTAATCCTACCATTTTGATCTACAACCTAACATGAAAAAAAAGGGCAGCCCGGTGCATGTAGCTCCCGCTTGCGCAGGGTCCGGGGAAGGGTCCGACCACTTTGGGTCTATAGTGCGCAGCCTTTCCCTACATTTCTGTAAGAGGCTGTTTCCAGGACTTGAACCCGTGACCTCATGGTCACAAGGCAGCAGCTTTACCACTGCGCCAAGGCTCCCCTTCATCTACAACCTAACATGCAGTAAAAGATTATTTACTTGTATCGTTGCTCTTAGCGAGCAACCGTCCAGACTAGATAAGATCATAAGGTTGCTATTTCATCTTTTGGGTTCAATGTTTGAGATAACATTGCACTGATTATTCAGTTACATACTATTGTTAGGGGTAACATCTCGAAGGACATAAAAGAAAATGTTAGCAAAAACAAGGATGCACACAGATGTTGCCTTGTGACCATGGGTTCGAGTCCTGAAAACACCCTGTTGCAGAAACATAGGGAAAGGCTGCGTACAAAATACCCAAAGTGGTCGGACCCTTCCCCGGACCCTGCACAAGCGGAGCCACGTGCACCAGGCTGCCCTCTTTTTTTAGCATCTGGTATATAGTGATAAGAACAAGTTTTCCCTGCATCCTGTTAACCAGATCAAATTTGTTGGGGGGGCGAACTGCCTAATTTATAGGAAAAGCAGAATTGTTTTTGTTCAGAAGAATGGATCGATTCTCCCTCCAAAGTTTATCGCCCAAATCTATGATCTCATCTTTCACCTAAAAATCCCTACTTCAACCCGTCCTCACTCCGTCCCTTCTTTTGTACTCACTCCGTCCTCAGTACAATTTTGTACTAAAGTTAGTACAGAGTTGAGACACTTATTTTGGAACGGAGTACAATACATATGAACAAGAAAAACTAAACATTAAAAATAGGACAAGATTAATGTAAAGAATGATAAGAAAATTTTGCACAACTCTTGGAACTTTCCATGTGCAATTGTGTTCTAATAACACACATCTAGTCATCCAATTGCATCATATTAGGCCATTAACATATCAGAAAAGCTGGGGATATTTTGGCTTTCTGTAAAGTATAAAAAGTTGGGGATATCTTGGCTTTCTTGTAGATACCATGCTAATATATGAATAAATTGCATCTTACCCCACAAAGAAGCGCAACGCTGGCTGTTCTTGATCCAAATTCAGAAGTGCACCTTCATTATCTTTCAAAACTGACCCCAATATATCTTTCAGAATATCACGCAATTGTGCAAACAACCATAGAACTCCAAGGTACTTGAGAATGCCTCGCAACACCTTCTTAAGAGCAGCATGAGGGACCCAGCCACCACCATAGCCACCATCATCTCCAAGCCCGATAAAAGCTGTGTTCAATTCTCCTTTCATATGCACAGGAAGGTTAGTGTCAGGAGAAAGGTGTGCAGGAGCTCCGTCTCCTGAAGGTAGTGTGGCATTGCCTGCTCTACTCACACTAGCTGCTATCTGACAACCAACACCTGAAGTTAGCTTAATTTCCCCAGGAGCACCACCACTCAAGCGATTCGTAGTAGTAACTGCCTGTTGACTTCCAGATGAAGTATTGGCACTAGTATGTCTAGCATTCAGAAAGCTCGGCTCAAGAGTATTTAGACCCTGAGCAACAAGTTCCATTATGAATGGTCGAAATTGTGGACAAGGTAAAGATCCACCAATTGAAGGTCCGCCTTTTGGAGGGGTTGCTGGCTGCAGCCAGACCTGATCCCCAGCAAAGCAGCGCATGTCAACAGAGAACTTATTGCGATATATAATGCGTATCCAGTACGGCCCACGGAGCACAGCAGAAACATCAAAAGGCATCAAAGAACTAGGAACTAGTCCATGCCCTGTCCGGCCTACGGCAGAGAGCATAGAGGAAGTCTGAGCATCATGACTGTTTATATGCACAGTAGTTGATGATGAACCATTTGCCAAAAGAACATTGTTTTGCTTTTGTGCAGAACCGCAAACAGCAGGGACAGCAGGCATCTTTGCAGGACGAATTGCACCACCAAGGGAAAGTAAAGGACCTGCTGTCAGTCTGATGCAATCCAAAAATGATGCTACCTCATTGCAATTCACAAAATCCTCCAAAAACTGCATTATGGGAACGTGATTAAACAAAAGATTGACAATATCTCGTGCAAATTTCGTATAGAAGTATGCCAAGTCTTGTTCAGAGTTTAGAATGCCTAAGTAGAAAATTCAAAAGTCTGGCGCCACACATAGATTGGCAGAACTCTTTGCACTTTCTTGGTAAAAAAAAAGAATCATGCAAATAATGATATTCTGTGGTCACATTTTGGTCAAACTGAGCTTAAAATCGACCAGTGCTGCATTTCAATTTTGTTCATGAACCAAATGCTGGCCAACTACAGACAAGGAAACCAAATTTAAACCACCAGTATTTAACAACTTCAAGTTACAAATAAAACATGCCATGGTAACTGCTAGCACTCCAAACATAAAAAATATGCACTTTGATCAACAGTTTCCATGTAAGACTAACAAAAGTACTACCTCCGTCTCAAAATATAAGACATTTTTGCAGTTCAATTTGAACTGCAAAAACGTCTTATATTTTGAGACGCTGCAAAACGCCTTATATTTTGAGACAGAGGTAGTACAAAACAACATCATATCTGAACAAAAACAGTATCTAAACTTTTAAAGAAGTCGAATAGTTCAGTTGGATGCAAGTGACTATAAAGTGGGCAGCCCGGTGCACGTAGCCCCCACTTGCGCAGGGTCGGGGAAGGGTCAAGTGACTATAAAGTGGATTGAGAACAAATGTAGTTTAATCACTGAGATGGCTGCAGTTAAAAAAGGAAAGCATGCACAACTGCACACCGTACTGATACCTATTATACCAACCTCACTGAGATCTGTATCAATATCCAATCTAGTAAATGAGGTGATACATTTTCAAATATAAAACTTCAGTCAACATGTTACCCCAAATGAAGCATAATCACAAGTCAGCCAAACATGCAGTAATGTAATGCACAGTTGCATATATTGTGATGCAGTACGCTTGTATCTAAAAACCATACCTTTGTATGTGGCCAAAGATGATCTGGTGAAATACGCATTGTGCAACCAACCTTACCGGCCTCCCACTCGACAACAAAGTGAACCATGGGCATGGCATTGGCACCATAACTGAACCACAAGTTCATCAAACCAACAGCGTTAATTCGGAAATTTTTAGCCATCTGGTCCGATAACCTGTTCCTGAAACCTTTTCTTGCATGTAACTTTGCCTTTGTAGCTAACTGATTCTCAACTAATTTCTCATCTACTTTAACACGAACCAACCTCCGCATTCCACAAGCAAATACACGAGCATTTGAAAGTCGCCGTAATTCTGAGACAAGCCGCTGTATACTATCAGCCTCAACAGAGTTGTAAGTCAAAGTGATCCCATCATAGTCAAAAGAGATGTGTGAATCCATCTCAGAAGTGTTTGCAATGCGAACACGAGAACCCCATTCTGTAGTATTGCTGCCTCCATGAAGTTCCCACAGTGCACCATAATATGGATCGTTGATCCTAACACCCCATGACATGCTTCCAGCTTCACCGAGACGTAAGCATGTGTGTTTCCAAGAACCATCTTGAGCAAAAGGTAGCCGTAACCAAAGATTAGAGGAGGGTGTCCCCAGACCAACTTCTTCTACATATGGAATGTTAAGAGAATTCATCTGGGTAGTCAGTTGAGCATATTTGATACGAAGCGAACAATGCTTTATGACTTGAAGAAGCACAGAAGCATATATATTTTCTGTAATACAACAATTTCCTTCTCTCAGTATAGTTCCATAGGTGAGGGTTGTTCGAGATTGCACACTGCTTGCAACTTCTGGCAGTTTTCTTCTCTTTCTTGGCCCACCACTGATTATTGATCGCTGTAATGATGGGATGTTCAACAAGAACTCTGAAAGATATCTCTTTCCAGATGGAACTTCAGAGCGTAAAGTGGAGATATTCTCAAAACCTGACAATTTCCAAATAAAAGCATAACATTAAGAAGAAAACCTCTTTATTTTACATAAAAAGCTATTTGAATATCAGAGACTAAAAATTCTAATTTTGGTTAATGTGCACAGTACTATAGTTTGGATTATTTGAGAAATCAAGGCAAGGAGATTTATTTCCATCCACAATAACATGATTTCTCGAGATCTAAATGAGCTCAAGTCATGACCGAATTAACAAGCTGATAGCTTGGATGGATGATCACCTGCAGGGACCAAACCGGAGGTCTCTGTACTATATGCAGACTTCGAATTACTCAGCAGATAACTGTCCAAAGTGACACCAGAAGCGACTTTTGCTGTGTCAATGTTAGAGTGTAGTAAGTCATCATCCAGTTCAGGTGGGCCAGCTCTACTGCTAACCCCCTGACGGCCAACTTTTTGAGAACTCAAATGAGTTGAGGGCGAACTATAAGACAGCCAATTTTCCTTACTTGGAGAATCTTGCTCATATCCTAATACTGTGTTAACAACAGAAGAAAATGAAGGCTTTAGAAGAAGAGACTCATCAATTTCACTATGCCTGGGAGACCCATCTTCCATGCTTTGTAGCACCTGCAATTTCTCTACATCGAGAAGATTTGCAATGCATTCATCTTCACCTAGTTGCATCTGGCCAATGTCAATTCTGTTAAACCTTACAACTTCTTTAGCATCAGTGGTTGTATCAATATTAGACCTGTCTTCTCCGTCAGTATGCACCTCAAGCAAATAAAAAACCGGCATGAGGTTGTCATCAAGTTGCATCAGAAGATAATAGGCATTTGTACGCCAAGGAAATCCCATAACCATAAAATCTGAACCATACAGTATGGATTTTGGTATCTTCAGAGTAATCTGACACTCAGAGTAAACCTGGAACAACCACCAGACAAATAAATTTAGTATAATAAGTTTTAAGATAGTACTATATGAACGAAAACAATCAAATATAGAAACGACGTTTCACTATGAGTATACACATAAAAGGCTAATAGTTCTAAAATGTTTGGGGCCCTGACAGATATAAAGCTGAGGCTTTTCCCTGTGGTCCAGTTGGTGCTAGTAATTAAAACTCAAATGCATAGTACAAGGACATATATCACTAGAATAACGTGGGTAATACCAAGAAAACATCTTCTCTTCACATGCAACATGTTCCCTTACGCATGGAACTTTGAGCAAAATGGCTCATAAGCGTGAACTTTATAGCTTAATTTAAGTTGACACATTGCATTTAGACCAGGTATATATTAACCTCAGTTGCAGCTTGCACCAAGTTTTTGAATTCTAAAAACTTTGGACAAGTGAGTTCAAACAAATAGTACGGTTCAGTTCAGGCAAGAAATAACCGGACCAACCGAGTAGGTCAGGCCTTGTGTCAGGTGATAAATCCATACCACTTCACTCCACTCTTCCACCTCACTCCTGACTAATGATTTGGTTACGTGATTACATAATAAAGATACTTTGGTTACAGATGTTTCTGTGTGTGGATTGGCAACTCCTCGGCGTCGATACTTCATTGGCAAAAAGGTTCAACAAGAAAAATAGTATTGGTGAGGCGGCCACGGCCAGACTCCCCGGTGACAAGGCACAACCAGACTCAGCTTGGAGACAGATAAAATGGAATGGCAGTGATGTTTCCCTCCTGTCGATGGTGACAGAGAAGGGCTCAAGACGATGTTGTGAGCTCGGGTGTTGCAGAATCAAGACATAAGTGTGATGTCAGTGTAATTGGGCTCCAGATGTCAACATTAAGGATCCTGGACGTGCCAAACAGGGAAGCCAAGGGTACCAAAGATCAGCCATGTTCGTATGTGGTCTCAGCACACTGCCGACGTAGATGGTTCTTCAACAGAAAACAAAAACGAACTTCTGTTGAAAGAATGAGTGGTTAGGAGGAGGGTGCTAGGATGGTGTAGAACCCTTTAGTTCAAGAATGGCTCGCCGGAGACGAAGAATTACAACAGAGCTGTTAGGGAAGAAGACGGCAGCTCAGGTCCTCAGAGCTTTTGAGTGGCACCAAGAAACAGGGATGGCAGATATCTCTCCAGATGTAGTCCAAATCGTGGCCAATGGGGCAGCATCACCATAACCCATGTCAGATCCTAGAACAATTAGACATGTATTTGTGGAAGAAATTGGGAATTGACAGAGTATATGCTAGTATAGAGACCAAACAGAGGGCCGATTTATCTATTATAGCTAGATGTATCAGAGTTTAGTCATTCAGGCAAACTGGGAATTCAACGATAGCCACACCCCGGAGGCTTATATAGGCTTCAGTTTACACCTGCCACTGCGGTAAAAGTGAAAGAGGTAAACAGTCCTTGCAGTCGATGAGTGTGTGGGCCCTGGACTCGTTCTTTCACTCTGCACAGGGTCGAGTGACAAATCCTTGCAAGGAGCGAGATGGAACATTGGATCAAGCCGAAGAGTTTTCAGATAAGTTAGAAATGTAACAGTTAACTCAAGAAGCGTTGTAGTAGGGTGCTAACAACCCAATACCACCATCCAAGCCCTTGTAGATCTGGGGAGAGTGGCTGACACCCTAGCTTCTTCAGTTTTTCTGAGATGGTGAAAAGCAGAAGCAAAGGAAGTCGTCGATGACCGAGTGGGGGGGTGTGGGCCCTGGACTCGTTCTTTCACTCTGCACACAGTCACAAAGCCATTGTGCCTCACTCTTCAGTGGCCACAAGCAGAGGGATTGCTTAAGTCGATCTGGTGTTGCTAGACCATGCAGTGCAGAGGGTGAGGACGAGGAGAGGAGGGGAAGGGGCTAGCGCAAGGGGTGTTGGCGTGGCAACTGACTGTGGGCCTAAGTCAGTGAACCAGACCAATTTTATTATACCTGGTCCAAGTTGTGACATTGGCCCACCTGAACTTACGTGGCAGATTCTCTAAAACTTGGTGCCAGCTGTAACTGGTGTCAAATTACTTTGCAGTTACTCCTTTGATCTACATTATGACAGTTCACATTATTCAGATTGGCTTCATACCAAGCACAGGTTACTGTTTTTTTTACATGAAAATGGTTAATGCAAGACCAAGTATGATCAATTAATTGCATGAGAATTCTTTTATTGGCTATTGTAGTTACCAAGCAAATAATTGTTCAACCAAGTAAGGTTTTGGTTTTAGGTTCATCATGAACAAGACGACGTATTGCTGTTTCATGTCGTAGTATATCTAACCTCCTAGATTTTTTCAGTATTCAATGAGATCTTTGCAAGAAATAAATTCAAGAGCTGATTGCAACACAACAGAAGATAAAGATAGCAAGTTGAGCAAATTGATAACCTTCAGGCCCAAAAACCTTCCTGTCGCAGCAAACAAGTGAAGGATGCTTCTGGTCTTTAAGCTCACGAAGACCTCAGTGGGTGTTATGCTCTGTTTATTAAGGGCTTCTTCAGAGTCTAATACTGCAGAAGGTGGTAATATATTTTTTGGTGATTGCAGGAGGAAGCCACCACTCCTATTGTAGAAAAAAATAAGGTATAAATTTAGGAAGTAAAGGGGACTGAGCTGGAAAAAATAAGGCTTAGAAGTTAGAATAGAAATAACTCACAATAATACACTCTTGATTTTTATTGGAATCTATATTGTGGAACATGCAGGAAGATAGGCCTTTTACCATGAATTAAAAGGATCACTCCCTCCATCCAAAAATATTAGGCCCGCACGCTTTCCAATATTTGTTTAGCAATGTGTGGATTACATGAGAAAAAAATTGATACCATCGGGCTCTTATTAGGAAACTTTTTGATGGTGTCAAGTTTGTACATATGAACTTATGAAGTAATGCAGAGTTGAACTAATCGTCGGTCAAAGTTAAATATTGAAAAACACTTGCATCATTGCCAGTCTACTTGACATATACGACCATAGTTGTCATGGTATATCACCTAGGAATTCATTTGCCTGCCAACCAACACCTAGGTAAAGCACTCGTCACCACCGAACTTACCAGTTGTGCCATCCCACGACGCTCAATGTACGTGAGGTGTGTGTGTGCCGTGATCATCATGCTCATGCCATCCCATGAGCTAGTCAAGACACACACCTAAATAGCTAACTAACAAACCCGAACGAGATCAGCCAGGGCGTGGACATGCACACGCTGCATGGCTGTTTATTTAGCTAACAGTATAGCTAAACGAGCTAGCTACTAACGGGCAGCAGGATTACAAACTCAACAGACATGCAACTGCAGTTGCGCGCGGCCGGTGGACATGCAGTTGCACACGGCTGGCGGGCGTGTAACTGCCGTTGTGCGCGGCCGATGGAAATACACTAGTGCGCGACTGATGGACAAACAGTAGAGCGTAGCCGATGGACGTGCAACTGCAGTTGCACGCCGGTGCACGGGCATGTAACTGTACTTGCTTGCAGCCGGTGGACATGCAACTGTAGTTGGTGCCGGTGCACGAGCATGCAACTGAAGTTGCACGCGGCCGGCTAAATACTGAGAAAGCAAAGACAGGATTCTCACATAAAAGACTACAGGAAGTCACTATAATACCTATACTGCCAGAGAGTTTATGACTTTGTTAGTTGTTTTATAAGTACCATGGAATAAATATTGTTTAAAAGAATAAACTTGTTGAAGTGTGTATGTGGATTGCCTGGCCCTTTCCATAAGTTCGGACTTTTGGTTGCGTTGGCTAGTGCATGAAGCTTAACATGGTATCAGGGTCTAAGGTCTTGAATTCAAGTCCTGGCTTTCACAATTTATCCAAAAATTGTTGTTCCCCCCTTTGTGTCCACATATAGGCCTCTGAGCCATACCTCTGAGTCTATTCACATGTTGACTTCCCGCGTCACACGTGAGATGGGGTGTCGAAGTGTATATGTGGATTGCCTAGCCCTTTCCATTAGTTCGGACTTTTGGTTGCGTTGGCTAGTGCGTGAAGCTTAACAAAACTGACACTAAATACCTTGTGGATATTAAGGACAAGAAAGTAAGGATGAAGCATCAACCATGCAAAAGGTAAATAACAACGGACCTGATATTTATTCCCAGGTGAATATACGATTTTCCATATGCCCTAACCTGAAGCACTTCATTTGTACAACAATTCTCGAAGCCCCTTCTATCCACTCTCTGTGCAATTTATGAACAGAGACAAAGCACTAAAACTCAGAACTAGCAGGGAAGCAGGCAAACAAAAAATGCCCACAAGCGAAAGAACTTCAAAAGTGATTATGCACAAGTCTTAGCTTGAGCAAATATAAGAAAATAAAGAGTTCAGTGAAGTTGCATTTTCAGTAATGGACTGGTATGAAGAAAATTTATGAATCCTGCTTTGGCAAGTGCAAATCAGTAAGGTATCCCAAACATAAGGAAATCCACTAGAATGTTCCTAAACATAGTGGTTTATATCAGTACCTTTTGCAGGACGTCCATATGATCTTCTTTCCGTTTCAGGACGACATCAGTTGGAGATCGAGAAATCCGAGTATTTTTTTTCAACTCCCTCTGAATTTCCAGAAGACGTGTGTGTCTATTGCAAGCAATTGCTTTCAAAATGATTGCCTCAACATCAATGCAACTCAGATCAAGAGAAAGATCAGCTTCTTTATCTGTAAGTGGATCCAATACAAATGAACTGTGCTGACACTTTATCTGCATATCTTGCAGTGCCTCAACTTTAATAAATGGAGATGAATCAGATTCTGCTGACCCACTGTTTCTTTCATCCAGCCAATAATTTACTTTCAAACCAGGTATCCTGAACCCACTTGAATCGAGCTCTCCATCTTGACCAAGCTGCGTTGGAGCATTATTCCCACCTTGTCCTGCACTTCTATGACTATCCGAGACAAGTTCAGATTTTATTGCCTCTTTCCATCTACCTTGTCGTAGAACATTAGTCTGTCTAATTACGGTATCCATAACAAAAGAGATGCATAGCTCATGGAGAATTGTATACAAAATTGTGAGGGGATTGTCAGCCACAGCCATTCTCCGTTCGATGTCATCACCCAGAACATACCTTCTTGTCTCTTCAAGCTTAATAGGCCCGGTCTTCTCACCAACAAGTAACTCAATATGCAAAATCCTCCACAGCGAGAAGTGCCCACGGTAACCTAACGTAAGGAGTACTTTGAATTCGCCATCTACCTGTACATTGGCTATTCCATCAGTCACCGAAACCTCAGACATTTCTTTAGGAACTAGGGTTTCAAGTAATTTTGCCCGCACAAGGGTGCTTAATTTCTTCAATGTAGGCCTCCGCTCATCTTGAAAAAGTGTATTCTGAGTACCTATTTCCTCTACAGATTTAGGCAATCTCCTATAGCTCCCTGTATGTATGACTTCTATCGCAGATGAAACATCAAAAATGGGAGCACGAGCTTGCTGCAATCCTTCATGCATAAAGAACAGTGAATCGCCTGTTTGGGTGAAGCAAGTTTCATGGCTGGAGAGAGTTGACGCAAGTTGCTGGCAGTAATGAAGCAAGGGCACCTGCAGAAGCAAAAGCAATATTTTCTGTCACAAAATTCCAGATACATATTTTGATGGCCCGAATATGATAATGAAGGGGGAAAACTTAGTTTTGAAATACATTCTTTGCTGAGTAGCTAAGGAATTAAGGTAGATTGTAGGCTGTCAGAGCAAATACATTACACAATGATAAAATACTTTAAAGTTGGCATTTTGGGTTCAGTACGCACTTCTTCAGCATGAATTTTGCATACATAGAATCTCTAAATGAAGTTTGGTCCTTTGCTCCATCAAAAACGGTTTTAAAGATGACAACAGTTTCGCACACGTGGATGCCCAATCAGCACAAAAAAGCGGCAAAAAAAATTCAAAAAAATGGGAGAAAATTAGGAGAAAAAAACTGTAGTCTCCTTTCTAGAAAACTCGACTTGTTTAAGGAGAAGTTGGGGGGCAGCAGAACAAAATATTCGGAAAATCCAGAAACAGATATGAAAATTTTGCTTTTTTAACTGAAATTTTATTTTGAAGGTATGTTTGGTTGATTCCACAACATGCCCTACCAAATTTTTGCCAACCATTGGCTAGATATTCTTTGACCCTTAGTTTGCCTATTTGGCAATAATTGTGAAGGCAATGTCAGGAAGGTGGGCAAGTTCTCATAGGCAACCAACCAAGTAAGAGGCGAGATGTCATAGGCTGTCAAGATTTTGGTAGGGAAATTTGGGCACCAGAAAATACCCTAGAAACAGTCTTTACGATGAAGATATAGAAGACACTGAGAAAAAAGGAAGAAAATTAAAAAGAATAAAGAGGATTGGAAGTCGCTGGTGAGGCTATGGAGGGTGGCAACCACACCTTCGTGGTCTTCGCATTGCTTGGCGATGATGTCTTCAAGGGTGTTGGGTGGTGGTGGCGGCGGCGATGGCGCCGGAGGCTGACTCATAGTTGTAGTCGAGATCATCGGGATCGTAGATGAATCTGATACCAAATTGTCACATGCTTGGGAATCAGCAGGCTGGGACGTGGAGCATAGGGGTAGTAGTGAGATACTAGTGGCCAAGGACGATAGTCCCGCCGACCCATGGCGGTAGCAAGGGTGAGAGGGACGCACAGTGACGGAACTTAAACCGGCAGATCTCGAGGTAGGGGATCCTAAGCTAGATGTCTTCGAACGAGGGTAACAGAGACACGGGGATTTTACCCATCATGTTCGGCCTCTCCGAGGAGATAATACCCTATGTCCTGCTCGTGTTTATTGCGTTGGAGTGTGTACAAGGTACAGGTAAACTACCACGAGATTGTAACTTGTCTTAACTTGTGTTCTATTGACTAACCCGGCCCCGGCTTATATAAGATACTTGGGTCCTAGGATTACAAGAGCCCTAGTCGGCTACGTCGGTGGAGAGGAGAGTCCTCCACGGATACGAAGTCCTTGTCTTGAACATCAAGGCTTCCAGAGTCTTCATGTATCTCGCCAAGGGATACTCAGCCTGGCCCACCAGACCGGGAGTCGACATAGTGAGTCCCCTTATCCGAGACACCATCAAACGACACAGGAGCAAGAGGTGAGAAAATAGATTAACTTTTCTGCTTGCTTTCTTGCTCATGTGAGGGCTTGGACTTGGACTCCAACTAGAATTGGATCCAGCCAGCAAGGTGGCCTTCTTTGGGACTAAACCTTCCCAACTTAGGAACCGGACTCCTACTCTAACTCTAGATGGACTCAGCAAGCACTAGACTACACGAACTAGGGCAGTCCTGGCCCAGCATGGCCCTTGAGCCTGTATGTTCGGCCCACATGACATCCCACTTTTCATGATTGTTTTCAATTTTCTGTTCTAAATGGGTTACTACGGAGCAAGGGAGGGATCACACTTGAGGGACCAAGATTGTTCTCTAGTAGAGTAGAGGGACCAAGCGTAGACTTCGGCAATAGAAGGGCTAAAAATATACTCTTTCCAATACTTTGCGACCTTCAAACTGAACTGATAGCCTGACCAAATTGAAGTCAAAGCATCCGGAGCCCTAAATTATGTTAGGGTGATTAATGACAACCAAACATAACTGGCTAATATTTCCATCAAACAAATCTAAGGAGAATTGTTTTGTGTTGAAAATGTCTCAGTGAAATGGAAGGATTCAACATGAATTTAGCTCAAGGCTGTGGAAACTTTCAAGCATTTTGTAGCTTTAGGTGTCGGTTCATAGACTGGTTTGCCAGATTTGTTGAAAGTGTTACCGTTCAAAAAAGACAAGTCTACTTGCTTGAGAATTGTCATATGTAATACTGCTCAATAGCAGAATACATATACTCATATGCTTGACATAAATTCCAGTTTTGTTGATGCGAACTGACAGTGTAAACCATGGCCTGACCAGCAAGGCGGATTGACCACAAGTCATACACCTGCTATTCTATAGCATCTAAGGTGCTTCAAAACGGATTCTCCTGTGGATTCTGATTAGGATTGTGAGTCCTAACTGAACGTTCAATGCCGACTAACAGTCTCCACAATTTTAGCAAAATTATACTTACCACAGTGGGTGTTCTCAGCATTCGCTGATTCTTCAGTGCTTGAAAGTTATACTCCCTCCGTTCCAAAATAATTGAAATTCTAGATTTATCCTAAGTCAAACTTCATTAAGTTTGACCAATCTATATAAATTAACATCTACAACACCAATTTTTCTTCATTAGATTCATTATGAAATGTATTTTCATATTATATATATTTGAGATATTGTAGATCTTAGCATATTTTTCTATAGACTTGATCAAACTTAAAAATGGTTGACTTAGGACAATCCTAGAACTTCTATTATTTTGGAACGGAAGAGCAATATCATAAAGGAAAAGATCTCCTTCGAATATATGTGGGTTTTGCAGCACGGTCTGGTCAGAGCTATAGTAGTGGAATGTAGACTAAATAGATTTTGATGTACACTCCCTTCGACGCAATCGTAGCCATCCCCAAGATTATACTATTATGGATTTTATACAAGGATACCTAAAGTTCTTATAGTCCCAACAAAGAGTTGAACAATGATTTCCTATTACAGTAAACACTTCTGTCCTTGATTGCAACATAATCCAAATCTGCTTTCCCGTCACTCTATTCAACTAAGGCAGCCTTCAGAGCAATCAAAGGCCTGATCCTATAAAAACATTTTTACTTGAGGACACAAGTTGCAGTTCTAATTGAACAATGAAAGTTGAAACTCCTTATTCAAGGAAGGAAACAATTGACAGCTGCGGACCTGCTGGCACCACTTGGCGAGGACATGGAGCCGGAGCATGCGCTGGCGGGTGCGGTCGATGAATTTGAGCAGGTCGATCTTCTTCTCAGTATCCGACCTCTGCTGCGCTGCCTCCCCCTCGGCGCCCGCCCGCGACTTCTCCACGAGCTCCCGCAGCGCCAGGTAGGACTCCTCCGCCGCCTGCCGCGCCACAGTCCCCAGCTCCACTGTCTGCTGACCCAACTCCCCCGCCATCTACCACCACCCGAGAGTGAGTGAAGAGTCTAGGGTTTCACGCACGTCTCGGGGTAGGGACCTACAGGTGACTGAGCCGCGCCATAGCCACCGCAGCTGCTCTCCCTGTAGGGTTTCCAGGAGATTGTAGAAGGTCCGCGTACACGGAGCGGCTGGGCGGCTGGGCGGCCGCTGCCTCGGCTATAGAGTTACGCCCCCGCAGTGCCACCAGCGGCTTCAAATTGGGGATCCTGTGAGAGGTCGGGAGCCGCAGCCGGTAGAGTTCAGCTTGGACCGAGAGGGGAAGTTCGAAAAGTTTGTGGGAATGGAGCTGGGATCGCGAGGCGGCGGCCGGCAGGAGGTTCTTTTTCTCGAGGGAACGGCAGGAAGAAGATGGGCGAGCTGGTGCGTCAGAGCATCTCCGGCCGTTCGGCGCGCCCAGGACTGAAATAGCGGGTGTGTTTGGTCCAGTGGATAGGTTTAGGTTGCTGTGGGTAGAGAAAAATTCGCTACGGGTCCTATTACTTACGCTAGCGCGAGCTTTAGTCCCTGTGGTTACAAACGGAAGAAAATCTGATACAACCGGGTCATACGCATGCAAACGTGAGACCACCCCGAGCGCTTGACCTCCGGCAATACAAATCTCAAAGCACGCAGCATCACCTTATCCAAACTGGAGCCCAGATCGACGCCCAACCTCTCCAATGCCGCCAACTCCTGTCGCCGGTGTGCTCTGCTTCGGCTGCTCACCACATCGCCGCCGATGAGATCCATTCCGGCTGCTCGCCACATCGCCGCCGGTGTGCTCCTTGACGCTCGGCGTACTCCATTCCCCGCGTTCGTTGGCGACCCAGGCCGCGGCACCGTAGAAGCTGCTCGCCGGCGTGCTCCGCGATGCCAGCCGCCGTTCTCCTCAACCACCCTCGCGGCGCGACCGACGTACTGAGCAGAACAAGTTCATGTTGATTTTTTGTGTGTGTGATTTGAGCTATAAAATCTGAACAATGGCTGCTCTTGTTTATTTTTCTTCTGAATTTTATTCCAATACAAGATGTGGCATATGATGTAAACAAGATCTGCAATGTATATGTTGGTGTCCATTCTTGGCATAAGTGCGGTGTGACGTTTTCATATTCTGCTGTCAACTCTTCGATAAATGTAAAGATGCATTTGCATTTGCCCTCATAATCTGATACGGTGTCAACTGTTTGGCATGAACCAACATTCATGGTTTGCTACAGAGGAAAATGATAGCTTCAGTTTTGTATTGCAGCAAGTAAATAGCACCATTTGCCAGGTGAAATACACACATAGCAGCAGAGAAAATGATAGCTTCAGGTGAAACACTAGCACATAGCAGTAGAAGAAAATGGTAGCTTCAGTTTAACAGAATATATGTTTGGTAACAGATGTTCAGCATTGTCAGGTGACACACACATAGCAGCAAAATAAAAGGATAGCTCCAGTTTATGCTAAACCAAATACACAACCATATAGCTGACATGCCCAGCTAACTAGCATTGAGGAACCGACAAGACATTATGCATCAATGCACGATCGGGCTCGCCACGGCTGAAAACCTTGATGTACTAGCACCATCGTTGAAATCTAGTTGACGAGCGGCTGAATATTTGTTTCAGGCTGCTTAGCAGACATAGCTTGTAGAAAGGTTCTAAAAACCCACTCAAAGGTATCTACAGATTTATTAGATAGTAGTGATGCACTAAAAAGAATAGTCTGCTTGTGATGATTAACAGCAATAAACGGAGCAAATGGCATTTGAAACTTATTTGTCGAAATAGCTCGTTCTTTCTTGGCCACATGTGTTGGATTAGCACTCTTCACACCCGCCTTGCTACAAACAAAATATCTGGAACTTAAAGACTTAGCTGCCCTAAACTTCAAGTGGCACTTTCTAATGTTGAATCCCTTGGTTTGAGCATAAGAATTGTAAAATTGGTACGCCTCTTCCTTAGACTGAAAACATATCCCAACACTTGGAGCCTTATCTGCATCTTGTAAGTCATGATCATTCATTAGTGTGCTGCTCGCCCTCGGCTGGCCATTAGTCTCAATCACTGGCAATTGCTGCAAGGGTAAACAATAGAATTAATCAAGACAGGCTTCAGGAAAGGAAGGAATGTGCTTGTTGTCACATGTTTTTTCAGTCTGAACCGAACTGAATTAATCAAGATTGGTGAACTGGACTTAACCTCACTGGAGGAGCCGCGGGTGCACATGGTTTTGGAGGAGACGATGCCATGTATGTTCCTTGGCCGTGTGCTGCGATGCCGTCGTCTGGGGCCGTAGCCATCTTGCCGCCTCGTTGCTAACAGGATGAAAACAGATCTGACGTATATTCGTTTCTTTTGGAAGATGAATCATCAGCAGCTGAGAGGACGGCGTAAAGGAAACGAACCAGCTAATTGAGCGTGCGTTGGCTTTTTAATTGAGCATGTGTTGGGCTTTTTTTTATCTGCAACTCACGTTGGGCTGGATGTTGGGATCGCCAGATGTCAAGCACTCGGGGTGGTCTCACGTTCGTGTGCGTACGACCCGGTCGTACAAGATTTTCTTCCGTTACAAATACCCGAAATACAGAGCATCTCATTGGTTGGGTACCAAGTTGTCTTGCCTATCTCACATAAAGTTGCCAACATTTGGCAAGTTTTGGTATTGCCAATATTTGGCAATGCCAACATTTGGCTAGCCAAATATTGGTAGTAGACCAATCATGCTCACAGTCACCAAACTTGCTCTAGGGGTCATGTACGGTCCATTATACGGTTTTGTGTATGTATGTGCTGAGCTGTCTCTAGGCAACCGGTGGCAAGCATGCATTGACTGCCACATGTGCCCAGCTCGCTCTAATACGCATGCACGCAGGGGTCTTTTTGTGAAACTGCCGGTTATTAATAATGCTCTAGTCAACCGCTCCCTCTCGCCGCCGATCCCCTTCCTCCACCACCACCACCAGCGGCACCGGCACGGCATCCTCCGCCTCCTCCGCGGCCATGGCTTCCTCGGGACCCCGCACCACAATAACAACGACCACCGCCTCCTCCTCAACCTCCCCGATGTCCTGGGTGTGCGCGGCGATGGCCATGTCACAGCCGCCGGAGGAGAGCAGCACGGCGAACTGCCCCTGTCGGCGGCCTCGAGCAGGAAAGTGGAGTTGGGGCTGCCGCTGCTGAAGAGGAGGCACAAGAAGCCGCCGCTGCTGAAGAGGAGGCACAAGAAGCCGTCGTGGTCGACGTCGGCGCCCACCTGTGGTGTGCGGCGGACGAGGAGGGCGAGTGGCCGGACATGGCGTGGGTGGCCTCGGCCTGTAGGAGCTCTCTGTCGCCGCGACGACAGCGTGAACTGCATCATCAGCACGTCGGCAACCTCCATGACCCATCCGCACGCCGACCCATGACCCACGCCACAGTCCCCAGCTCCACTGTCTGCTGACTCATGCACCACCGTCTCGACCGTGTCGCTGGACTCCTTCTGCACCATGTCCAGGCGCGTGCCCAGCACCACCATGACCTCCACCCGGTTGACGACTACCCGTGCCCGCCGACGCGTGTGGCCGCTGCTTAGCATAGTCTTGGCGAGGCGCAGCCGGCTGCTCCCAGGGGAAGGGCCCGATCGAGGGCCACAAGGTCGCCGTCGCCGCTCGCCGTCCACTTGGTCGTCGGCCACTCCTCGCCATGTTCGCTTGTCCTCAAACTCCACCTCGCTCTCGTGAGCCTCCGCACCGAAGGAATGAAGCCAAGCCGTGCTGCCCCCGAATCACTGGCGTATGAAGTATGTGCACGCCCACGCGGACGTCGCGCACGCCCACGTCTCGCCGTCCGCGGTCCTGCTCGTCCCCTTCCTCCGCCGTGCCACGCACGCCATGTCTGGCTACTCGCACTTCTCCTCCGCCGCGCACCGCAGCCCCACCTCCACCAGCCCGCCGGTAGCCGTGACCCCGCAGCGCGCCGCCAACCTGCAGGCGGTGTTCAACAAGATCCTGAACATGGCGGTGGTGGGCGCGCTGGCCAAGGACCAGATGGTGCGGCGTGTGTTCGTGCCGAGCGACATGGAGTTCGACGGACGGCGAGGCGTAGGTGTCGGAGTTGCAGCCGCGAGATGCAGGCGTGCAGCCTCCGTGGGGTGCTAAGGCGAGCAGGGAGACCGGTGATGGTGTGCCCCAGGTGCACCGCAGAGGATCCCCATTGAGACGACGCGAATTGAGGCGGTGACCGGCGGCTAGCTGCTGGCTGTTGCTGCTCCCATGGCTAGCTTACTACTCCTGTCTGCGCCACGAGAGAGGTGCGACCGCGGGATGCAGGCACAGCCTCTGTGGGGTGCTGGGGCGAGCTGCAAAAAACTGGGCAGTTTTAAATAACTGGCAGTTTTGCAAAAAGACCCCTGCGTGCATGCATATTCGAGCGAGCTGGGCACATGTGGCAGTCAATGCATGCTTGGCGTCGGTTGACTAGAGCCAGCTTAGCGCATACGTACACAAAACCGTATAATGGACCGTACATGACCCTCTAGAGCAAGTTTGGTGATTGTATTTCGGGTATTTGTAACCATAGGGACTAAAGCTGGCGCCAGCGCAAGTAATAGGACCTGTAGTGAATTTTTCTCTTGTGGGTATCCCCAACCCACTGGCCAGGGATAGCCAATTGTTTTGTTTGGTTGAGAGGATGAGACTTGGTTATACATAGCCAACTTTATGTTTGGTTGAAAGGATAAAGGATAGATGTTGAAATGACCTCCTAGCTATGAGGTGGTGAAATTACCCTCTGTGAATGCACTTTCTACTGTTGTGAACTACTCTAATATTTTACCGCGGATTATACTGGAGCTTCTAACAACAACTTTGAGACAAAAAAGTTGTTGTCAAAATTAGTCCAATTACACAAATTAGATGCGGCAGTAGGCCACGCATGCCCACTCAACTAATTTGGAACTCGCAATCCATTGATTCTTAGTACATGATTAATACAGAAAGGAGATATGCAATTTTAGAAAGAGAGGGTTAACAGAAGAGAGAAAAAATCAACAAGTGGAAGCACTGCACGACATCACAAGCATAGCACAACTGACCGGAGCAACAACAATGAATGCACGCACCGCCGGCCAGAGTCCAGCACGCAACAAGCAACGCACGCACGGTCGTCCACCCGATGCACACGATGCAGGCCACACACACGCACACCACGGGAAGCCGCAACCGGCAGTTGGAGCCACACAAGTACAGCAGATCTCGATCCGGATCCGCCGCCGGCGACATCGACCAGCAGCTCTCCATAGCGTCTCCTTCCTCTCGCCGGCGCCAACTGTCTCCCTTGCTGCCTCGCCTTCACGACCCCAAATCTGCTGCATCGCCATGGCACTCTGTCAGCAGCCTACCCACGCCTGGGCCGAAGAAGGCTGATGTTGCACCAGAGCGGCCCAAAAGAGAGAGGAGGCCGTGCCACAGGTTTACTGGGCCTCAGTGGGTATCCTACATGTTCGGCCCGGAGGAACCCACCAGCGACTGATATAAGCAAGTGTAGCGTGAGGGAAAGGCATCCTGGCTTGGATCAGATCGACCCGGCGGCTATAGCGTGTATCCGTTTCCCTTGTACTTCATCCTCTTCCTCGAATTCCCCCTGTAATCGCCACTATATTGAATCTCGACATTGATCCGTGAGAGAGTAGTAGTTGGTACCTAACACGTGGTATCAAAGCCAGCCCACCCCTCTTCCCCGCGCTGGAGACGCGCAAGCAGACGGCCGACCATCAACGACTCATCGCCACCATGGATCCGGCACTCAAGTCCTACCTCGACAAGATGGTCGAGAACTTGACCAGGGCGAGCGACGACACCCGCGCCGACATCAAGCAGCTCGCGGGCCGCGTCGACACCCATGCGGCGCAAGTGGAAGAGCTCTCCGCCTGGAAACCCGATCTGGAGGATCGCATCGCCAAACTCCAGGAAGCGGTCAGGGCACTGCAGAGCAAGCGGGCACCGACAGCGACAGCAACCATGGGTGGATCGCAAGCGGTGGATCTACCTGATCTAGCGCTGGGCGACAAGATCCACGGCCCTGATGGCCATGGCGGACACTCCACTACAAGCAAAGAGCCCACTACATCCCAAAAGACCGGCCTGAAGGGAGTGTGGCACTCTCCCTTATAAGGAGCTCCTAGCCTCCTACCATATCCGAGGTGGGACTAAAGTCACTAGCACTGTCCAAGGTCAGGTTCCTGACACCCCACCCCCCTAGGGAAGCCCCCCATAGGGTGGCGTGGGGCCCAGCTCTGATACCACTTGTTAGTAGCCTAGGCCCAGCTCCCGGTCCATCGGCATATGTTCGGACGTTTCCGGTGCGCATCGAAGCTTACTGCCCTTCGCAACTATCGCCGCGCCAAGGGGCTCTGTTTCAAGTGTGGAGAGTAGTGGGGGCATGATCATGTGTGTCCCCTAACTGTTAAGCTGCATGTAATTGAGGAGATGCTCAGCTTGTTCAGCCTGGAAGCGTCTGATGAACAACAAGTTCTGCAACCAACAAATCAAGACCAGGGCGAGGCCCATGAACAAGTTTGGCAGTTGTCCTTGCAAGCAGTATCAGGTACAGATGCGCCCACATGCCTCCAACTGCACGGGTGGCTCCAGGGGCAGGAAGTATTGATGCTAGTCGATTCGGGAAGATATGCATCGTTCGTGTCTCAGCAAATGCAATCCAAGCTGAGAGGAGTTCAAGATATGCCACGTCCCGTGAGGGTAGCAGTAGCAAATGGATCTGAATTATGGTGCAAACAGGAAGTATTGGGGTGTTCTTGGTATTCACAAGGCAATGTGTTTACCACCAATTTCATATTACTGCCACTGGGTTGTTACGATGTCATTTTGGGCATGGACTGGTTGTAATATCACAGCCCTATGCTTATTGACTGGCCAAGGCGTTGCATGCAAATCGAGCATGAGGGTTTTACAGTCGTCCTGCAGGGGATCACCTCCTCGGCCAGCAAGTGTGACACACTGAACCACATTCAGCTTGCAAGCATGGAAAAACAGTCTGCAGTAGCCTATGCAGTCCATCTCTGTTATGCCTAGGATTCAGAGGATGTCACTGACATAACATGCACCGAACTACCGCCAGAAGTCACCAAGGTACTGCTGGAGTACGAGGATGTGTTCATGGAACCTGTTGGGTTGCCACCCAAGCGCGATTGCGACCACCACATACCTCTGATGCAGGGTGCACAACCTGTTAACATCAGAGCATATCGTCTGAAACCTGAGCTAAAAACAGAAGTGGAGCGTCAGATCGCGGAAATGCTCAAAGCAGGCATTATTCAGAAGAGTAGAAGTCCATTCTCCTCTCCCATCATCCTGGTGAAAAAGAAGGATGGAACTTGGCGAATCTGCGTGGATTACAGAAGACTAAATGCCATGACAATCATCAGCAAGTATCCGGTGCCAGTTATAGAGGATATCTTGGATGAACTAGCAGGATCTAGTTGGTTCTCTACTTTGGACCTGCGGTCGGGGTACCATCAGATTCGACTAGCCGAGGGCGAAGAATTCAAGACGGCTTTTCAAACACATTTTGGCCATTTTGAGTACAAGGTGGTTCCTTTTGGCCTAGGAGGCACGCCTGCAACCTTCTTGGGGGGATTGAATGTAACTCTGAAGCCAGTTAATCGCGTGTGTGCTATGTCATTCTTCGACGACATCCTCATATTTAGCCGCACCTACGAGCTACACATTCAGCACTTGCGTCAAGTCTTGTCGCTTCTCCGGAAAGATCAATGGTATGTCAAGAGATCGAAGTGCGTGTTTGCACGGAGGGAGGTCAGTTATCTGGGGCACACCATCTCAGGCAAAGGGGTAGCGACCGATCAGAGCAAAGTAAAGCAAGTGGTTGACTGGCCAGTTCCAGTTTGTGTCAAGGATGTCCGAGCATTCCTTGGCCTGGCGGGGTATTACAGGCGTTTTGTTTGACAGTTTGGTATGCTCGCATGACCACTGACAAACCTGTTACGCAAACACATTCAGTTCCAATGGACAGCGGCAACTCAAGTGCATTCGAAGCCCTCAAAAATGCGTTGACTTCAGCTCCTACTCTGGCCCTACCAGATTTCACTAAACCTTTCATGGTCGAAACAGATGCTTGCGAGTATGGAGTGGGCGCAGTCCTCCAACAGGAGGGGCACCCGATTGCCTACCTCAGTAAGGCACTAGGCCCACGAACCAAGGGCCTATCTACATATGAAAAAGAGTACTTGGCAATTATTCTGGCCGTCGAGCAGTGGCGGCCCTATCTGCAGTTCGGGGAGTTTGTGATTAAAACCGACCAACGTAGCTTGGTGCATCTGGAGGAACAGAGTTTACACACTCCCTGGCAACAAAAAGCGTTCACCAAGCTCCTGGGGTTGCAATACCGTATATGTTATCATAAGGGATCAGAGAATGGTGCAGCAGATGCACTTTCCAGGCGGCCGGTGCCTTCTACTGAGCAGGTTCAGGCCATATCGGTTTGCCAGCCTGCGTGGTTGCAGGAGATAGTTAAGGGCTACGATGCCGACCCCAAGACACAGCAACTGATCGCAAGGTTGACAGTGGCTCCCGTGGAGGACAGCCATTTCACTCTCAGCAAGGGCATCGTGCGTTTCAAAGGGCGCGTCTGGCTGGGCAACAACACCCACCTACAGCGACAGATCATGCGTGCATTGCACAACAGTGCGATAGGCGGCCACTCAGGATTTCGAGCTACCTACATGAGAATCAAACATCTGTTTGCATGGCCGGGTATGAAACAGCACATTAAGGAGCATGTCCAGTGTTGTCAGGTCTGCCAGTAGGCCAAACCGGACTAAGCTCAATACCCGTGGCTGCTCCATCCGTTGCCAGTGGCCAGGCGCCGTTGGGACTTGATTTCCATGGATTCCATTGGTGGGTTACCTCCCTCTCGGTGGTACAACTGCATCTTGGTGGTGGTGGATACTTTCTCCAAGTTTGCCCATTTCATTCCCATCAAACACCCCTACACAACACAGACTATTGCCCAGCTCTACATCGACCAGATATACAGATTGCACGGCATGCCAGAGGCCATTATTTCGGACAGAGATGCTGTCTTCACCAGCAGAATGTGGCAGGAGATTTTCAAGCTGCAAGGTGTCGAGCTGAAAATGAGCTCATCGCATCACCCTCAGACGGACGGGCAGACCGAAAGGGTCAACCAGTGCCTCAAAACTTACTTACGTTGCTTCGTCCACAGCTCCCCCAACGACTGGAGCAGGTGGATAGCGTTGGCGGAGTTCTGTTATAACTCAACTTTCCACTCCACCCTCAACAAGACGCCATTCGAAGTGGTTTATGGCCAGGAGCCTCGACATCTGGGACTGTTTCCTGAACAAGCAACACCAGTTCCTGAGCTTAATGAGTGGCTGGAGGAACGACAGCAAATGCAAGATATCTTGAGGCAACACTTGGTGTGTGCCAAACAAGTCATGAAGCAACATGCAGACAAGAAAAGGACCCCGAGAGAGTTCCAGGTGGGTGATCAGGTTTCTCAAGTTGCAGTCGTACATCCAGACGTCCTTGGCGTGCCGGGCCAATCACAAGCTGAGCTTCAAGTTCTTCGGGCCTTACACTGTGCTCCGTCGGGTAAATGAAGTCACATACGAGCTGCAGCTGCCTGAGGGATCATCAATCTTCCCGGTCTTCCACGTGTCACAACTGCGCAAGGCGCTGACTCCAGGTGCGAGTGCCTCCTCTTCCCTTCCATCACTCACTGATGCGGTTAATGTCCCAGCAGAGATTTTGGACACAAGATGGCGCCATGGCTCGAACAGAATGCGAGAACAGGGGCTGGTTCGCTGGCAAGATCCCAAGGCTACTCCGGACACCTGGGAAGATATCGAGGATCTTCGCTGGCGTTTCCCCTCTGCTCCGACTTGGGGACAAGTCGTGTTTGAAGAAAGGGGGGGGAGTGTCAGCAGCCTACCCACGCCTGGGCCGAAGAAGGCTGATGTTGCACCAGAGCGGCCAAAAAGAGAGAGGAGGCCGTGCCACGGGTTCACTGGGCCTCAGTGGGTATCCTACATGTTCGGCCCGGAGGAACCCACCAGCGACTGATATAAGCAAGTGTAGCGTGAGGGAAAGGCATCCTGGCTTGGATCAGATCGACCCGGCGACTGTAGCGTGTATCCGTTTCCCTTGTACTTCATCCTCTTCCTCGAATTCCCCCTGTAATCGCCACTATATTGAATCTCACCATTGATCCGTGAGAGAGTAGTAGTTGGTACCTAACACACTCAACACCCTCCCCAGCCGCCGCAAGATCGCCGATAGATGCAGATGTTGTTTTTCATTTGACGGAGGGGTGAGAACAAGTGGAAAACGATTCAAGTGGTGAGGCGAGCAGAGTGGCTGCGCATATCCACCAGTTTTTCGCGACTCCGCTCAGCCCATTTTTCAGCAAATATTCTTGGCATCAGGCTATCCTCAACCACACCGGGCTATGAACCAAACATGTGGCAGCCACCTAAAAAGTGGCTATCCCTAGCCACTTAGGGATATCCTCAGAACCAAACACACCCAGCGCGTTATGGGGCTAACCTGCGCCGTGGGAGCGGTCGGCTTCCCAACCACTGCGCCAGGTCGGCCGAGACGCCATTTTTTGAATTGAGTCCGGCTAAAATTAGACGAAGAAGACACGAATTTGGCTAATATTTGGCGGTTTCATTCATGTTTGTACATAATGAAAAGACATAAAAGAAACTATGCCAAAATACACCGCCCGCCGCTGCCCGAGCCTTACATGTCGAGGAGCTTGTAGAAGGCGGTGTAGTCGCGCCGTCACCGCCGTCGTCGTCATCGTACTGCACGTCGCCATCGCCGTCTTTGCTGCACCCCTCACCTGCGTCGCCGATGCGGGCGGGATTGGTCGGCGTCGGCGCCTCCTCATCGCTGTCGTCGAGGATGACGACCCCGCCCTCGTCGCGGCTACGGCGCCGCGCGACGATCTCCTCCAGAGCGCGACGCTGGCGCTCCATTTTCTCTCGGACGTAGTCCTGGCGTGACCACATGGCACATGGACCCGGATGCTGAAGAGGCTTCTGGCAATGCTATCAAGCTTCCAGCATTTGTTTACATAATTGACGTACTATACAAATAATTTTCCAGTGACATGAAATTGTACAATGCTCTGAGCTTTCAGCTTTTGTTTCGTGTGTCTTGCCATCGATGCTCTTTTGGAAACAATAAAAACTAACTTCCTTGCTAATGCATCTCAATGGTTAACAGATTAGAGCTAATATTTACATCGCAACTGAAGACAAAGTTGTGAGAAGGTGTTAAATTAAAATTGATCCATGCTTTCATTGGCAGCAACGTCCCCCCAGCTCTGTCTAAATCAATAAGGCATGTTGGGGAAAAAAGTAGTTGTCTGGAGCATGCAACATTCCGATCATTTTGTGCAATTCCACTAAAATAGAGCTGAGCAAGATATTAAGTGTGATTACGATAATAGATGACTGCTGATGAAACAATAAACACACAAATAGAAGCCTGTCACCTTTGCAATCTCTCTTAAGACTAACTAGTTGGAGAAGATTAGGCTCGAAGTTGGATGAGGAGGATAGAGCAAAAACAATCTCCCTTTGTGCAGTCGCATTGAAATGTAGAGACGTTGCCCGTGTGACATTTTAGTACAACTGCACAAAACACTCTTAAGAAAAAAGTGATTTGTGCAGTTCACCAAAAGGTAGCAATAGCAACAAGGTGAAATGGATAGCCCTGTTTGCAAAAAAGAGGTAGAAAGGAAATAATTACTGGCCAATAACAGTTGATGACACATGCGACAACAAAAAAGAAGCATATTCCTTGTCCTAAGGGAAGATAACAACACGGTTGTGTTTATCTAAAACGGTGTGAGGACGAGATTGCAATATGAAAAGTACGTCGGACGAGCTACGTTTTGGGCAAAGAACTATGGAAGATCCACATGCAAGATTTTCCACATGCAGCGACGTGGGTAGACGGGCAGTGGAGCAAGGCCGAAGGGGATACCCGGGGGTCGTCGGGATGTAACTAGGTGAGCAGCGGCGGGCGGGATCTGCCAGTACTGTGGCAGCGAGCAGGTGGCATAGACCCTACCGCGTCGGAGCTTGGTTAGATAGAACGGGGGTTAATGCAGATCAGGACGTGCTGGCTCGGTGTCGTCGAACAGAAAAACAATGCACATCCTCCCTTTACGCCGGCGGCCGGGATGTGGCCGGATCAGTGACCAATGGTGAGAGAGAGAGAGAGGCCACCGCCGCCTTGTGTGAGATACTCTGAAGAGAGACAAACACAGGCAGGCAGGCTCCATTGTATATAGTGGAGCAGACTACCTTTTTCTCCATAAAAATCGTTTTATATTCTATGTACGTGCCATTGAATGATATAACTTTATTTAAAAATAACGCGCCAACGCATCAAGTCGAACTTTGTTTCGTGCACGCGTGGTACACGACCTCCGTAGGTACACAACCGCTACACGCATTCAAATTAGCACGTGGGCTGCCATTTCGTACAGAAATGAGCTCCACTGTGTACCCACGCGGGTGAGGCTGGGCACGAAGCGTGACTACGTGCACCTATTCTCTTCGTGTACGTACACCACCTATGTTGGGTTGTGTGAGAGACATACAAGCGTAGAGAGATATAGTGTGTGGGTTCGTGAGTGTTTTTTTTGGGGGGGGGGGGTCAATAAAAAATTGTAACATATGCAATGTGTGTGAAATAGAGTCTTGGATATATCATATATATAGGGGGCGAACCACTAGAAGAGAGTGGAGGTATCATCGGCTTGAGGTATCCATAGAATCGAAGAGAGGGATGGTGTGCGTGTGTGTGTGCGCGCGCGATCAATAAAGAGTGCCATCGAATTTGTGTGTGCCCACGTCAAAGATATAGAGTGGTTGGCCTACTGGAACGTGAGAGGGGACAGGTGTAGTTTGTCTCCGTGGCATGGATACCTACCTACAACGCTCAACTATCGGTGTGTGGTGGGGGGAGGGGAGGCCTAATTAACTATAGAGGTACAATGGCTGGTGTTGGGGATATAACTACTGAGTATAAACCGCCCCAGGAGGGGGCCGGTTCACACTCAACCGTATTGAAGCCCACGAAGACCCGGAAGGTGGCGCTTTACTATGAAGTTTAGAGGCCCGGAGCCCAAAGGCGGATTAGGGACCATAGTGGTAAACCGCCATAGTCATATAGCTTGTATTGTAAGATAAGGAAAGGAGAGACCGAGCCGAACACTTGTATGAGTCGGCCTCGGGACTCTGTAAACCGGCTGGGTGTCAACCCGTGTATATAAGGGGACGACCCGGCGACGGTTCAGGAACAAGAAACAACAACTCGAGAGCCAGGCATAGCGTGTTTGCTCCCTGGTTATCGAGATCCCAATAATCCCATCACAACTAGACGTAGGCTTTTACCTTCCTCGAAGGGGCCGAACTAGTATAAAACTCCCGTGTCCCTTGTCCGGTTTAACCCCTTCAAGCTAACCCGTTGTGATGGCTCCACGACTAAGTCCTTTCACAAGGACATCTGACGTGATAATTCCACGACAGTTGGCGCCCACCGTGGGGCTATCGCACGATGGTGTCGAGTTCTTGAAGGGCTGCTCTGAAGGACTTAAGGGGTACGTGATCGGCCGGATGACCAAAAGTCGTCGCGACAAGCTCTACATCGACGACAAAGGATGGGGCCCCGAAGCCGGCTCAATCGAGTACGGGTACCGGGTTCCCTTCGGCGGAATTCATGTCTTCATTGGCAAGATCGGCGAACCGGTCCCTGAGCCGGACACCTGCACCGACCTCGTCGAGACGGCTCAGCGTGCGAGTCCAGCCCGGGTTACGCCCGCCGTGAAGCGTGCGTTCGTAGGATGTGTCCATGGGATCAGATCTGAACCGGTGTCTGAGGACGAGACGGCGGTATACTCCGATGGCGAATCATCCACTGGTGAAACTGAGTCCTTGTACCAGATTCATGACGGCATGCCCGAGGGGTATTCCGATGGCAACAATATTCCGGATCTCCTTGAAGCACCAAGCCGGGTTGCTATTTACATGGCCGGCACACAGCCCATTTTGCAGTCTTCATCTGCCGCGGCAATAGATACCGAATCAGCGGCCGGGGCAGGTACTTCGGCGCGCCGGCCGGCGCAGGTTCTCGCCGATTTAATGGATGCTTGGGAGGCCTTGTTAACTGCGACACTTACCCCGGAAACACGAAATCAGCACGATGCAGAGGTTGCAAGACTGAAAGAGCAAATTGCGCAGGCTAAGGAGGACTTGGCGGCTGAGGACAATAGGATGGCCGAGGAACATGCCGCTTTGAATGCTCAATCACAACAGATACAAGCACAGAATTACCGACTCATGTTAGATCGGACTGCGTCAGAGGATGTGATGTGAAGGAAATATCGGTCACGATTGCCGCCGGTTTACGAAGGGGTAAATCTCTTTCAGACACCAGGCGCTGGGCCGAGCAATCCGGCGGCCGCAAACCGAGCCGAGGCGCCTAGGATCGCCCCGGATCAGCCACAAGCAATGGAGTTGCTCCGACGGACGGTTAATCCGCCATAGTATATGCCTACGCCGCCGGGTCACTTTTCAAGCCCCCTGGATAACATGATTGCTGCGGCCTCACGCCTGGCCGCCATCCTGATGGAAGGAGATTCAATAGAGGCAGTTGAGACAAGGCGAGCACGAGACCTCCTTCAAACCGCCGTAATGCAGCAGCAGGCTTATTCATACAACCGATATAGAATTCATTCAACTCCTCGTCCGAGCCCAAGCTATAGCAGGCGGATGGACGAACCGGAAGTATCTAGCAGCGCGCGGCGTCGCAATGCTCAGGAAGTAGTGGATCATGGCAGGGCACGAAGGGATGGTGTTTTGGGTCGTCATCAACCCGCCCCGGTTCAGCCAGCAGTATCGGTTGACAGAGGCACCGGGCTTGCTTTCAGTTCCTGGGGAGTGCCGTGCCTCATTCCGGCCCTCCGTAACGTGCGTCTGCCCAAGGATTTCAAGGGTCCGTGCAAGGTTCCTAATTACATGGCGGATCAGCCGCCTGAGGCGTGGGTCGAGACTTACGAGATGGCAATGGAGATGCTGGATGTAGATGAGGCAGCTTGTGCAAAATACTTCACGATGATGTTGGAAGGAACCGCCTGTACCTGGTTGAAGAATCTGCCGGCTAACTCCATCGAGTCATGGGATCAGTTGAAGGCCCGGTTTATAGCCAATTTTAAAGATACGTGCAAACAGCCCATGTCCATTGTGGATCTGGATGCTTGTGTTCAGGGCGAGAACGAGTCCACAACTCGTTGGGTGCGCCGGGTCTCAGAAGTTTTGCACTCGGCCGACCGAATTAACGCCGGCCAAGCGATTATCACGCTGGAGCATAATTGCCGGTTTAAGTCACTAAAGGAGAAGTTGGGACGAATCAAACGTCACTGCAATGACCTGGGAACCCTCATGGCAGCCTTGGTAAAATATGTCGATTCTGATAATACCAAGGATCCCGATTCTGATAATGAGAAAATGGAGAAGGGAAAGAGGAATGGCGGTGTGAAGGGACAGCAACACAACCAGGGAGGCCATGGGAATAATGGTAAGCGTAAAGCAGATTCAGATTTTGTGGCTAATGCTAATGTGCAGTGTCGTAAAGGTAAACCGCCCCAGCGTGGTGGATCGATGAATCTGGAGCGCTTGTTGAATCAGCCCTGTCCAAAGCACGGAACCAAGGAAGCCCCCGCAACTCATCTCTGGAAGGATTGCAATATTATGAGGCAATTCAAAAAGTCTGATCTCTTCCGATATGATCAGGGCCTGTCGGGCGGTTCAGGTCCAGGTTTTCATGGTGGCGGCGGTTCAGGCTCTGGATTTCAAAACAATCAGAATAACCAGAACAACCAAAGCGGTAATAACCAGCAGGGCAATCAAGGGAATCAACAGCAGTCAGGTTATCAGAGTAGCCCGAAGCAGCTGAATGGTGGACAATATCATGTATTCACCACTAGTCTGTGCAAGCGAGATCTGAAGCTGCATAAGAGGGCTGTTAATGCGGTTGAACCGGCAGTTCCATGCTATCTGCGCTGGTCGGAACAACCTATCGTGTGGAGTAGGGAGGATCATCCGCCCCGGGTTGACAATCCGGGTCAGCTAGCTCTGGTGGTGGCACCTCAGGTGGGAGGTTACAAGTTCACCAAAGTACTTATGGATGGAGGAAGCAGTATTAACATTCTGTATTATGAGACATTCCGTCGCATGGGGCTGACTGATAAGAATCTTAAACCGTCCAATACGGTTTTTCATGGTGTAGTACCAGGAAAGTCGGCGTATCCAGTGGGCAAGATTGCTTTGGAAGTTGTGTTTGGAGATGAGCATGATTCCCGGTCTGAGACATTGACTTTCGAGGTGGTGAGAATCCAGAGCCCGTATCACGCACTGTTTGGGCGACCAGCTTATGCAAAATTTATGGCGAGGCCATGTTATATTTACTTGCAGCTCAAGATGCCGGGTCACAAAGGAACCATCACAGTTCATGGAAGTCGGAAAATCGCTTTGGATTGCGAAGAGAGTGATGCGGCTTACGCTGAGTCGGTTTGTGCTACAGAGGAGTTAAAATTTTACAAGGAAAATGTTCAAAGTCCCTGGTTGCAAAAGCTTTTCGTCATGGGTTTTACTGGCTGACAGCTCATGCTGATGCGGAGGATCTGGTAAAGCGATGTGATGCTTGTCAAAAAATTTCCCGCAGAGCTCATGTTTCGGCTCAGGAGCTACGGATGATTCCAATCACTTGGCCTTTTGCTACTTGGGGGCTTGATATGGTGGGGCCTTTTAAGCGTTCCCGAGACAAGAAAACCCACCTGTTGGTGGCAGTTGATAAATTCACCAAGTGGGTTGAAGCGGAGCCTGTCAGCAATTGTGATGCAGCGACGGCGGTTCAATTTCTCAAAAAGATTATTTTCTGCTTTGGTTATCCACACAGCATTATCACGGATAATGGTACTAACCTCTCCAAAGGTGAGATGGAGGATTTCTGTCAAAGAGAGCATATCCGACTTGATCTAGCATCTGTAGCGCACCCTCAATCCAACGGTCAAGCAGAGCGAGCTAATCAAGAAATTTTAAAGGGTCTTAAACCCCGGCTCATGATTCCATTGAAACGGACGCCGGGTTGTTGGGTGGAAGAATTACCTTCTGTGTTGTGGAGCATCAACACCACCCCCAATCGATCAACCGGATATACGCCTTTCTTCATGGTCTACGGAGCAGAGGCGGTTCTCCCAAGTGATATACGTCATGATTCCCCCCGGGTTGCTAATTATGTTGAAGCGGACAATGAGCAAGCTCGCCAAGAGGCACTGGATTTACTAGATGAGAAGCGGGATATGGCTTTGGCACGTTCGGCGGTTTATCAACAAGACCTGCGGCGCTATCACAGCCGTCGGGTTAGGACAAGAGCCTTTCAAGAAGGTGACTTGGTGCTCCGGCTTATCCAGGATCAGACCGGTATACACAAGTTATCCCCGCCTTGGGAAGGACCCTTTGTGGTCAGTAAGAATCTGCACAACGGATCATACTACCTCATTGACGTTCGAGATGACTCACGCAAATCTGAGGAGGAGACCCGGCGGCCCTGGAACATAGCTCTCCTCCGGCCTTACTACACTTGAGCCATAGGCTCTCTTTATGTACATATTTTGACGATGTATATATTATCATCAATAAATAAATCAGCATCCTTGCTTCAAAGCGGGGCCTCTGCTGTTTTTTCTCAAACATTCTTTGAGTTACATGGGGGCTTCAGCTGACCAAGCGAAGTATTATCCCTTGAACCGGCTATCACGCCACAGAGCTTGGGAGCTTCACACCCAAAAGGGCCAAAGAGAGTTTCGATGCTATGCACAACTCAAACATAGGCACCTAATGAGCACCGCTCATCACGTTACTTGGGGGCTCCTTGGTCCAATACCAAGAAGTCTGAATGGACCCTTGTAGCTGGGTATCGACCCACGGCTTGGAAGCCTGGTATATTTACCTAAAACCCTGGGTTAACCTGCCTTCATCAAGTAACACACTCCTATCCAGGTCATCCTGGCACGACCCTCCGAACGTTTGACAGTTACTCTCCTTGAGACCCTGAACTGTCAAAGTAAAAACGGTGATTGGCTAGTTGGAGGTCTATCTTAAAAGGCTTTGTTAAATGGTTCAACTCAGTGGCCTGGCAGCCCACAAAAAGCCTCGCATTTGGGCCCGGCAGCCCCCCAAAAGCCTCGACTACACGGTTTCCATTTGAACTTTGGCTGAATTTTAAACCGATTTTTTGGCTTGTTCAACCGTCTTCTAAGACCGGCATTTTTTTAAACTGGCTTGGTTTGCAACTTTACGTTGACAGACCTTTATTTTAAACTGAAGTTTTCTTAACCCGGCTTGGCATTGATTTCCTGTCAACGGCCCGGATCGTCTGGCGTGAATCATCACCCGGCGTGATTTAATCTACGACATCAGAAAATGATGGCGATACAAATACTTCAGATTTGGGTTTTTCACCCTTATCGCAATTCAAGTTGGCTCGTCAACTAGCCAGGGATCTTGTACTACCGGTATGTATAATTTCATATTATTCTGATTTGATTATCAATCCGGCATATTTTGGGCATTATGACCCGTCCGGCGGTAAACCGACAGGAAATGCATATTATGATACTTGGAACAAAAATTGATATTGATATGGCGGATCAACGAAAAATATCTCTTGCACGCCGGCAGCAGATCAGCATAAGTTTCTTGCTATCCTATTACACGGCACTTCAAGGCCCAAAATATGGAAATATTCATTGATTGTTGTACCAACCGCTTGGACGGATTAAGCTTCGTCACCGGGTTGACGTGAGGTAGATGGATCATCTGGCGTCGGTTCAACCTCCTCTTCATCCACTGACTGGAAGTCATTGGTGGTCCAGTCAATCCGGGTTAAGGCCTGAAAGACAGCCTCTTCACTTATAAGCTCAGCCGGATCAACATCAGGAGCGTAAGTATGCTTACGGATTGGTGGAATGAGGCTCTGCACTTCAGGAATCACAGCTTCAACCCGTTTGTTGTCTGCATCATAGAACGATTGGGGAACCGTCAGGTTCGCCTCTTCGGCTAGTTGACTCGCCAAAGGACGCATCTCCCTTGTTACCCGTTTCAGGGCGTCATTGTCAAATTCTTCGCCATTTTCTTGGGCACTGGGGAAGCCTTTGGATATATCAGCCGGGTCAAGGTCCGCTATCCATGCCTTGGCCCGAGTCAGCGCCAGCAAAGCGCCGGCCCGAGCAGCGGATCGCTTTAGCTCTTCTATTTGTGCTGGTGTCATTGAAAGACGGTCCAGTGTATCTTTGATAAGTGTTGGTGCCGCATTATCATATGACGTTGCGCATATAACCCGTTGAGCGCCGGTATACAGCTGCTCAATCAGTGTATATGCCGCTTTAAGCTTCTTCCGCATGTCAGAACCCAGGTGAGCGATGCGATTTCCTATATCGGTTCAAGAAATACATGTTAAACCGATGAAATTTCAAAGGGATACAACTTTTGGCAACCACTACTTACCAAATATGGCAGAAGGCCATGGCATTGATTTGGCGCTTCAGTCCAGATAATTCTTCTGCCACCGGTTTAAGAGCCGATTCAGCAGTCTCTGTCCGCTTCACCAGTCCGGCCTTCTCGCTGTCCCAGTTGGCCTGCTCAGATTTAAACCATTCTTTAAGTTGCTCCATGGTGGTCAAAGCGGTTCTCAGCTCATCCTTGGCCTTGGTGGTTTCTGCTTGTTGGGTCTCAAGGTTTGCTCGAAGATCAGCAATTTGTGAGGTTTGTTGATTTATTTCACTCTGCAACAGTAAGAGAGCATGTTAATATCTTTCTTCAAAGTCCTAAGCGTATAACCAGTTATACACTCAGCACTTGGGGGCTAATGCGGATCGTTTTTATGCGGATACTTCAAGTCCCAAGGATTAATACAAGTTTTAATCATGGCACTTGGGGGCTAATGTGTATTTGATCAAGACAAAGAACAGTTCACAAGGTACAGCATGAAGAATATAAAGTACCGGTCTGACTTTCTCAAGACAAACCGGCCCTTGGGGGCTACAATGCAATGAAGGTGCAGAAATTCTAAAGTGCAATGTTTACCTCATAGCGTTCCTTCATTAGATTTACTAAACCGGCTTCATAATCACGGCTTGTATACAGCCGGTTCAGAAAGCCGGAATGAAGGTCTTGAGCAGAGAGATCGGTATAAGCAGACAAATCAGTCTTACCCTTCCCTTTGTTCATGGTAGCAAATTCATCTTTCGCAGTATGCTTTGACAGGGCAACCGGATTACCAGGGGCGGTATATCCAGTGCCTGTAACAACAACATCATCATCCTTGGCCGGGCTAGAAGAGTCAAGGTTCTGAACAGGCTTGGCAGTTTGTTAGCTGGACTTGGCGGATCAGCAATTGAGTCCCGTTGTTCCATTGCCGGGCTCGGGGGAGCAGGAGGATTTAAAGTATCAGCCTCTGCAGTCGGTTCAGCTTCTGGCGGGTTAGCATTACCATCTTGATTCGGCCCAGCAAAGCTGTCCATGGCAACTTCCGGGTTTTTGTTATGATGCTCGAGTGTCTTTTCCGGATCAACTTCAACAGTAGGGTCGCTGGTCTTGGCCTTCTTGCTTAATCGAGCTTTGGCGCTATAACACCAAAGGTTAGAGTATGACAAACCGACAAAATAAAGTTATAAATCAGGTAACACTTACCCGGCAACTACTTTGAGAGGAGGCAATTGGGTGGTCGATGAACCGCCAGACGAGCTAGAAGAAGCCTGGTAATTCGGGTCAGACGGATTGAGAGGGCATCGGAAGAAACCTTTAAAAGGGTATTGTTTTTCAGGAGAACAAATCACCTCTGGACGGCGTTTCCGGGGGGGCGTATCAGCTAAACCGGACGAGGTGATCTGTTGACCACTATGCCGGGTTGTGCGACGTTCTTCTGCTTGCCGTTTCTTCAAAGAAAATTTTGGATCCAAATGAGCAAGGGGGTGAGATTGTTTTACTTTCCGAACTGTACGGCGAGTTCTTTGAACCGGCACAGGGTCCGAGTCGGAAGAAAGAAGAATTACCTCAACATGATCTGCATGGCTGGCTTCAGCATCATCCTGAAGATGATCATTGTCAATAAGATGTATAAAAAAGGAGCCAAGTGAGTCAAGTTCTACCTCAGCATCTGATTCTTCTTCCTCCGGCGGTTCAGAAGAATCGGCAGCTTTCTTCTTTCCGGCCTTCTTGGTGACCTTGGTTTTTACACGAGGAGCACGGGCCGGTTTATTACGTTTCCAGAAAGAGCTGTTGGCCTGAAATTAAGGCAAGGAAAGGTTAGTAAACGGTCGATGTGGAAATCAGTAAAGTATGTACATGAACTTACCGCCGGCGGTTTATTGGAGATACAAAACGGAGCCAAACCGGTTTGGCTGCATGCAGTGACCGGTTCATCAAGCATCCTTTTTACACATTCAGTGATTTCAAGCTCGGTCATTATTACTTCATGATGCCGTTGAGGATCTTTTACACTTCCGGTATACTCATGCATCAATCCGGGCCGGCGGCTCAAAGGCAGAATGCCCCATGAAACCCAGCAGCGGACAAGATCAATGCCGGTTAAACCGTTGGCCATCAGAGCCCGGAGCTTGGCGAGTTGAGGAGCGAAATTCTTCCGTTCCGCGGCGGTTAGACGCGATGGCATTGGGTGGCCGTTGCTAAGCCGGTGAGGGCGGTAGCCCGGCAAGGGATTTTCTCCATCAGGAGCAGTATTCCGGCAGTAAAACCAGGTCTGGTTCCAATCTTTAGGATGGCTATGGTGTTTGGCATGAGGGAAATCAACTTCTTTCCTCTTTTGAATTGATACGCCACCAAGCTCTGTGTTGGGGCCATCTGAGAATTCTGTGCGGTGGTTGAGATGAAAAAAATCCCGGAACAACTCCACGGTTGGCTCTTCTTGAAGTTAAACTTCGCAGAATACTTGAAAGTTGCATATGTTTGATACAGAGTTCGGGCCGATATCTTGCGGATGGAGTTGGAAGCTGGCAAGGACATCCCGGAAATTTTTTGATCCGGGCGGACTAAATCCCCGGTCTAAATGTTGCATAAAAACAATCACCTCTCCCTCTTGAGGTTCAGGTGGACATTCTGATTCCGGAACTCGCCAGTGGAGAATGTTCTTTGAAGCTAAAGCGCCAGTGATGACGTAACCATTGATCTGTGTCTCTGTGATCCGGGATGGAACCCAATTGCAAGCAGAAAATTGCTTCGACATTCCGGAATGAGGAACTGAAAATAAAAAGTGCCGGTTTAAGGCGTCTAATTCAGTGTTAAACCGGAGAAGGGTACTATGCGAGTTTAGTTGGCGGTTTAAGAGAGGGCTAATGTTATATGGCGGATTGATTTTTAAGGAGTTAAACCGCCTATAGGCAGGATGGCCAGAATTTCAAATTTCTGCTAAGTGTTACAAAAACAGGTTTCACAATATGGCAGTATAATTTTGGATCTACCATGGATAATCTAAGAAAATGTTCCCGAGCCCTACAATGGCGCTAAAGAGGAACAGAGACGAACCAGATGGAGTCTATTCAGAAACAGTAAGATACTACGGTATGATGAACTAACAACATGGATCTAGCCACAGTTCAAAACTATCAGGCACACATATGTATGTTCAACAGGAAGACCAGGAGGAGGAACACAAAAGAACTGATGAACGGCGATGAACATGGATGAACTTGAAACCCTAATGGAGATCTAGGGTTACAGGGAAGCGCACTTACCAGGGTCACACGGCGGCAGAAGAGCGCGGCAGGGTCTCTGGAACGAACAGGGTGATGCAGCGGCCTTGGTCGGTGCAGATTCGAAGATCGACGGCGGCGGCGGCGCTGGGGTTTCTTCCGGTCGCGAGGAAGAAGAAGAGAAGAAAGGGGAGAAAATGAAAGTACCCGTCGGGTGTATTTATAACAAGGCAGGGAGATAAGTGACAGGCGCGAGAATCGAGGAGTCCAAAGCGGCAAGTGGCGCGGCTGTCGCCTCGATTTCCGGGATGGCATTAAATAAAGGGAATCTTTTTATTTATTTTTTACAGAAATGACGTCATGATAACCCATTGCTGTATCCAGAGGATGATGTCACGGTGGTTTAACAAAGTTTATAAAAGAAGGCATCATGGCGGTTTACGAGAAATGAAGGAAGGCGTTCACATGATTCTGCTAAGTATCAAAGATTAACATGAACAGGTTCAAATCAATCTGGGGCCTAATGTTGGGGATATAACTACTGAGTATAAACCGCCCCAGGAGGGGGCCGGTTCACACTCAACCGTATTGAAGCCCACGAAGACCCGGAAGGTGGCGCTTTACTATGAAGTTTATAGGCCCAGAGTCCAAAGGCGGATTAGGGCCCATAGTGGTAAACCGCCATAGTCATATAGCTTGTATTGTAAGATAAGGAAAGGAGAGACCGAGCCGAACACTTGTATGAGTCGGCCTCAGGACTCTATAAACCGGCTGGGCGTCAACCCGTGTATATAAGGGGACGACCCGACGATGGTTCAGGAACAAGAAACAACAACTCGAGAGCCAGGCATAGCGTGTTTTCTCCCTGGTTATCGAGATCCCAATAATCCCATCACAACTAGACGTAGGCTTTTACCTTCCTCGAAGGGGCCGAACTAGTATAAATTCCCGTGTCCCTTGTCCGGTTTAACCCCTTCAAGCTAACCCGTTGCGATGGCTCCACGACTAAGTCCTTTCACAAGGACATCTGACATGATAATTCCACGACAGTTGGTATATGCGTGGAGGAGGAGAGAGGCCTACCTTATTTATTAAGGAAGATTGACCGACATCCATGCATATGTGTAGGAGAGGAATAAGGTTGGGAAAGAGACAGAGCTAGAGTGTTGGAGGGGGTGGTAATGTAGTTGCTTCTAACAAATGGTGGGAGAGGCTTGCTAGACAAACGGAGGGCACACCTGTAATATCAATAAGAGAGGGGATGGCTGCCTTTCTGTGCACGTGCGTGTGAGAGACGGGTCAGGAGGCATGCACGAATTATGAGGGGGGACGATATGTCCGTGGTAAGCAGACGTAACTACATAGGAAGATCAATCATCCTTTGTCATAGAAAGGAGAGACATAACTTGTGAGGTACATCGATCGATGGGTGGGGGGAAATAGTTAAAGTCGACCTAGGTGTATGTAGGGAGATCGATCGGTATACATGCATGTATGTGTTAGAAGCAAATAAGGCCCCGGGAGAAGGATAGAGAGAGAGGGATGCATCTAGGAGGTGGTGCGAGAGGCATACTATATCGAGGGGGAAGGAGTGTGCGAGTACGAGATCAATGAAAAGAGTGGTAGGAGTGAGGCATGGACGGTGATAAGAGAAGAGGGGAAGCTTGTGTTTGTGGTAGGCATACCTGGGTAGAGAGGCATATCGATCGATGTGTGCCATAAAGAAGGACTTGGGGGGGGGCTACACACACCATGGGTGAATGACCTAAAGTGAAAAGACGAATTTGCGCGATGGAGCTAGAGAATGCTGAGGGAGAGTGAGAGGGATGCGGGCGTGTGCATGCACAAGAGAAAGTTAGCGCTAGCTACAAAGATAAGATGATTGTGTGGGTGTAAAAGACGAATAGAGATCATAATTCATTATAAAAAGCAAATTCAAATATTTGAAGAATTTATCATAGTGTTTTAAACCGACGCATGCGTGAATATATGTAATGGTGATACACATGGTGTGGTTATGAACATGTTATACTACATATAATATATTTATCGCTACTCTTATAAAAAATAGAGTTGTTGATGATGGTGTGCCTGCCATCCTGCAATATAAGCCGTCCGATTTTTATCTGATGGATAGGAAGGAAACTATGGCAATTTTGAAAAAAGATACCCACACCCCTCTCCATATTCGCAAATAAGGTCTCCCCTTGATCATGTTGATGTTCCACTGAATGCATGGGCATCTTGCTAGTACTACATATAATATATAGAACATTGATTATAATTTGGGCTAATGTGTGGCTTTTGCAGCTCAGAGCTAAATACTTGTCATAATGTAGGGGGGTGCACTATACTTTGTGTGAGAAACACGGTGTCAGGACCCCGATCCTAAGTCACACCGATCTAGCATGTAACACATCATATCACTTTGCGGCCTCACGCACGGTATTCCCACGGGTGCCACCTTACCTGGCCCGGGACCGTTTGTGCCTTTTGGCTCACATATATGATAGTGTCGCTGCATCCATATGACAAAGACCCCGGGCTGACATGACTAGTCGTGGACCCAAAGTGGCGCTAACTTATAGGGACAGGCATACATGACCCAACAATGAACGTGTCGATCAACAATGCATGAACCCAAGTCGTAGCAAGCTACATGGACTTAAAGGAACAACGTGTGACATTTCCCCGAAGGGACATACACAGGAACGAAGAAGGACACATGCCGGCCAGCCTAAGTGTTTCGAAGCAGTAACAAGCTACCATGGCTCAGTGGAAGCACTAGGAGACATTTCCCGGTAAGAGAGGCTACCAAGGATGAACAACTAGGTTGTTAGATCCCACACATACCAAGCATTTCAAATCATACACACAATATGCTCGATATCTGCAAATACAACATGTCATCACAACATAACTCTATGACTCAAAGTATTTATTCAATAGGCTCCGAGGAGCGAGATATATTACAAACATGGGTCTCATGACTCAACATTCAGAGCATACAAGTAAAAGCACATGCGGAAGCTTATCATGTTTGAGTACAAACATCTATAAATGAAAAAGGCTGAGAAGCCTGACTATCTACCAGATCCTGCCGAGGGCACAAGGTCATAGCTGAGTAGCAAGTTAAACGTCGAAGTCCAAGCGGAACTACTAGCGAGATTGAAGTCTCTCTGCAAAAACATAAATTAAGTAAACGTGAGTACAAATGTACCCAACAAGACTTACATCAGAACTATCTACATATGCATCAATATCAACAAAGGGGGTGGTGGAGTTTAACTGCAGCAAGCCAGCTTTGACTCGGTGGCTAACCTGAACTACGACTGCAAGTAACCCTTTTGAGGTGGCGCACACGAGTCCACATATTCGTCATATCAATACACCACTATGGATCCGCTCCCATCTTCCTACGAGAACGCCATCCGTAGCACTCACGCTTATCTTGCACATTTTAGAGTATCCACTTTCACTTGTCTATGAACTGTATAGGCAACCCAGAGGTCCTTTACCGCGGACGCGGCTATTCAAATAGATCATATCAACCCTATAGGGGTGTACTTCTTCACACACGCTCTCGCCACTTACCGCGATGTACACATCATGTATCTCAGGAACCTTCAAGCGGAAGCCTGGCGAGGGTGTCGGCCACGACCTGACTAACCACACAAGTCTCTAGTCTAGGTTTATCGCCTATTCGGGTTCCATCCGCAAGGAGATCCGGCCGGGGTGTCGCTCAGGGCCCCAAATGATGTTTACAGGGTTCCAAGCCCACCAACCGGGCGATTCTTGGCATACCCGGCCACGGTAGTCTGACCCAAGCCCACTTGTATCGGGTGCCACTTGGTAGACTACTAACATAACCTACAAACACCAGAAACTAGCTGCAACTCTCGGACAGAGATCGAGTTGATTAATAAGTCGAGAGGGGCACTTAAGCATTCCAATGTGTGGTAGTAGTTGTTCATGGATCACAAACACAGAACTCAGTTCTTGAGGACGGTTTCAATGAGACAACCCACCATGTACTCCTACATGGCCTCTCACTACTACCTTTACCAAATCGTATTCACACACTTAACTCTCAACAGTAGGACATGTTCACAACTTTCCAATTCATCCCCGATGAATCAGACCTAAATCAAATCTAAGCAGTAGCAGGCATGACAAACAAGCATGAATGAGTTGGCACATCAGGTCTCAAACAACTCCTACTCATGCTAGTGGGTTTCATCTATTTACTGTGGCAATGACATGTCATGCAGAGGAAAGGGGTTCAGCTACCGCAACATGAAACAGTTGAAACGTTGTTGTCCTAATGCAGTAAAAGAGAGCAGGAGCGAGAGAGTGAGATTGTATCAGAATGAACAAGGGGCTTTTGCTTGCCTGGCACTTCTGAAGATAGTATAATTCTTCATCGGTGTCATCAAACTCATCGTCGGAACACGTCTATCGAGAGGGAACAACCACCGGCAACAGAGAAGGAACATAATCAATGCGATGCACAATATGATGCATTATCATGACATAGCAATATGATGTGATTTGAGCTAATGCAACTAGCAACCAGATTAGATGAAGTTGGTTTGAATCCAAGATTCAAATTCAACTCCATAAGTGAATAATCAAATGCCATTTATTTCATTTGCCCTAAATAGTAGTCATAAGTTGTTCTAACATGCATGAAAATGATACATATGGATAGATTGGATTTTTCTGATAATTTTATATATATAATTTATTTCATTCTGAGCTACAGTTGATTTTCTATGATTTTTAGAAGTTTTAACTATTTTCTGAAATAAATAAATCGTTTAGATTTATTTAAAATCCAGAAAAGTTATTACTGCGTTAGCATTACGTAAGAGTGACGTCAGCAGGTTAACTGACCCCTCCAGGTCAAACCTGGCCTGTGGGTCCCGCACGTCAGTGTCATAACTAATTAACACTGTTAATTAGTCACTAACTAAAGAAACTAATCGAGGGTTAGATAGGGCCTAGCCCACTTGTCAGTGACTCAAGGGGAGTCAAACCCCTGGTCAAAAGGTCAAACGCGCCGGTGGCTTGACGCCAACAGCGATAGACGCGGCAGAAGGGCTCGGGAAACGCCCTCCGGCGACCAAAACAGCGGCAGCGATCATCTACACGTAGCTGGCGCTCAGCCGCATCCAGCGAAGCAAGCGGGAGGGGCTGAGGTCGACCGGGCTCGCCGGAATCAAGCTCGTGGCGGCGGCCAGCGTGCGGGTGCACTCGAGTCGGCGTTATGCTGCATGGAAGGGGGCATGGATGGGTGCTACGGGCAGCTGGTGATGCACTGAGCGCGATGATGAACTCCGTTTTGAGCTTGGGTTGACGTGGCCATGGCGGCGACTTGGCCGGCGGAGCCGAGCACTCGGCCGTGGTGGCAGGCGGGGTTTGAGGGCGACTTGGATAACACATCTAGGGGGTAAAGAGAGAGGAGCTCACGACGGTTGCGACAGTGGCCTCGGGGAGCTCGGGGAGGGGCTGGTGACGGCAGGAGGTGTCGGAGTAAATGACCATGGGTAGCCTAACTAGCTCCTCCTGGCTCTTTAAAAAATATTTGGCCGACTGGGCCCTCAAACATCCAAGATGCAGGGCCGCCTTCTCTTGGCTGGCTGTCCCACCGGCCGACTGCTGGAAGGCGGCCAGGCTCTGCGAGCCCACCCAACGATGGCCGACTCCTAGCAGCCGGCCACCAGAGGGCCGGCTCCTAGCAGGCGGCCTGGCTCACACCCTCAAAGTCTGCACCCACATAACAACGATAAGACGAGGCGTGGCTATAGTGAAGCCTGCTACCCTCGAATCCCGGAGCAAGCGTGGCCATAGTGCATCATACGGGGCGGCCACTACCCGTCCGGTGTGGTACTGTTGCCATGTTGACCATGACATCACCCACGACAGGCTGTTAGTATGGCCCACAGGCAGCGAGCCCTTCCTGCCAGAGAGATACCAGAAGGCGGGCCAAGCTTCACCAGTCGGCCTGGGGGGAGGCCGGCTCCCAACAGTCGGCTCACCCCCACCCTGGAAGTTTGTGCGCCATCAAACGGATAAGATGGGGTAAGGCTACAGTGAAAGCCTGTCAGGCGGCGGCACTGTAGCCATGCTTACCCCGACAAAGCCATCGTCATCAGGAGTGGGGCTACAGTAACCAACAGCCGACAAGACCCCCAGGTGGTGGGCCCAGCCTATCGGCCAAGAGGCCGGCAGCTGGTGGGACCCACCAGTCGGTGGGCCCCAGCGGCCGGCGGAGAAGCCGGTGACTACAGACACTGATGGCCCGAACCCACATCCAGCCGGATTACCATTGTACCCCTAGGGGGTAGGCCTATATAAAACCCCCAGGGCACCCATGCAAAGGGTTGATCTCTTGAAGTTTTAGACACCACATAGAGAAAAGAGGAGAGCTAGCCTTGCCCTTCTACTTCCTCTAGCAAAACAGCTCAAGGAGCCTCTTGTAGCTACTTGTTTTGATCTAGTGATCATGCGGAGACCCCGCAGAGCAGGAGTAGGGGGGTTATCTCCTAGGAGAGCCCCGAACCTGGGTAAGATTCACCGGCATGCATGTCTTCGCCTCATCCCATTTCCAGGCACCGGCGATGTCTTACTGCCTCCCACAATGATAAGCCACCCGTTGGCATATGTCGCACCTATCACCTGACATTTGGCGCCCACCATGGGGCCAGGTGCACATCGTCCGGAGACCTGCTCTGGACGGGAACCCTTTTCCTTCCCAGCGAGCGTAGCCAGCCCGGTACACCCAATGGCGCTTGCCCCGACGTGCTGCATGGCGTCGACGATGCCTGTGCAGCGAGCTGCCTCGTCGTTCTTCTCGGCGAGGTCCACCTCTCCGACGAGCCTGCGTCCGACGCGGGCACAGACTGCCCCGAGAACCGCCTAGTCAGCCTCCTCGACCAGCTCCACGTCGCCAGCGAGCCTGCTACAGACTTGGAGTTGGTTGGCTCTACCGACCCAATGCTTGTCGACTCCGACACGGCATCGCTTGACACCTTCCCCACCAATGTGGTGGTCATCGACGACCCTCTTCCTTGAGCCGACAACAGCAGCAGCACCATCACCGAGGTGCTGGTCATCAGTCACGACACCGCCTTCGGCTGAAACGTCCATGACGCCTTGCAAATGGCGTTGCATGACCTGTCCGCCCCCATCCAGGCCGATGCCGACGCCGACACGCTGGAGGCCCAACGCCTTGCCCTCATCGAGAACAGCAAGAAGATAGCCTCCATGAGATGCCTCACCGAGGCTTACCAGCACGAGGTTGACCGTGCCGCCTCAGGCATGCCGCCTGCTGGCGGACCCAACCGGATTGGCGCTATCAAGAAGCGCGGCGCTGCCATTGCCAGCATGCTGGGTGCTGACCGCCCAGTCTACGCCACGCCACTCGAGAACCTGCATGCCGCCTAGGCGGCCGTAGATGAGTTGGACAGGCTGGAGGGTGACAAGCTTCACTGCATGACCAGACGCGTCCAGCAGCTGATCGACGTGGCCACAGAACAGCATGAAGCCGGCGCCCGCGCTGAAAGCCCTCCCCCACGTTGAGAGCACGGCGCGACATCCTGGATGCCCACTGCAGACGGCGCCTGCATGAGGAAAGACAAGGAGCCGACTGCTAGCCACAGTCGGACTCGCCTCTCCATCGAGCGCGGTGTAGAAGGCCGCCCCTGAGCTGTGGAGCGAGAAGGGAAGCTGCCTCCTCCTCTGCCTCGCGGGGAGAGATATCCCACCCTACCGCCTTTCACGCACCCGATGCTCAGCGACCGACTGGGCCGCCGCGAAGGAATCGGCGAGAATGATGCCCACCATCGGATCGACCGCCTGGCGCGATCCCTGGTGCTAGAAGAAGAAGACGATGTCGGCCCGCCCTGTTTCGGCCCCGCATCCGCGACGAGCCCTTCCCCAAAGGGTTCTCGCTCCCAAGAGACACGCCAAAAATACAACAGCTCGGTGAAGCCGAAAGACTGGTTGATCGACTACTCCACTGCAGTCAGCATAGCTAACGGCAACAGGCGCGTTGCCGTGAAGTACGTCCCCCTCATGCTTCAAGGCATGGTACGCACCTGGCTGAACAACCTCAAGCCCTACAACGTCAACAGCTGGCTAGACTTCACGGAAGTCTTCATCCGCAACTTCACCAGCACGTACAAGCGGCCTCCCAAGCCCCGTCAGCTCTCCTTGTGCGTCCAAGTCCCAGCGAATCGACCCGCGACTACCTCACGCGTTGGGCCGAGCTCTGCAACTCCTGTGAAGGGGTGCACGAGGTGCAAGCAATAGAGTAATTCACTGTCGGGTGCCGAGAGGGCACCCTCCTCAAGCACCGACTTCTCCGCGATGAGCCGGCTACGCTCGACGAGCTGCTGATCATAGCAGACAAGTACGCCATGGACGACTCCTCGATGAAGACCGAGCTCCGAGTGGATGCCTCTGGAAAGGTGCTTCCTCTGGCTCCAAGAACGCCGGCTGGCGACTCCAACCGATGCCCACATCAGAACGACAACAAGCGCAAGGCTCCTATGCCGCCTTCCACCAGTCGGCAGGTGGCCACAGTCGAAGACGAGTAGCCTGAAGGGCAGCCCATGCCTAAGCGACCTAAGGGCGGCAGGCCGGCTTGGCAGCCGGCTTTCTCCTACGAGCAAACCCTTGATGCCCCCTGCAAGTTCCATAGCGGCGTGAAGCCGTCCAAGCACACAACTCCGAAGTGTCATTGCCTCACACAGATCTCCAAGGGCGAAGGACTACTACCCCCTCCGCCCGCTGGACAGCCGCCTCTGGCTCCTCAGCGGGTGGCTGCTTGCCCATCACTACTAGAGAAAAGCTTACTAGTGGCGCTGGTTTTTTACATACCAGTAGCGCGGGCACCCGCGCTACTGCTAGGGCGCTACAACTATTATTTAACAGTAGCGCGTTTCTGAACAAGCGCTGCAACTAAAATACTTATTAGTAGCGCTACTTCCTCCACCAGCGCTACTGCTATCATCACGTAGTAGTAGCGCCCTATTTTATCCCCACGCTACAACTAGGCAAGTAGAAATAAAAAAATAAAAAAGCAGTCAGGTGCAATATTCATGGAAATCAAGACAAGTCCAGTGCAAATAAACTAAGTTCATAGAACCATCTCACAAACATTAACGACAATACCACATTTAATATAACCACATAATCTCACAAACTCATATAGTAGTCAACAATGCATGGATATATCATAGTTGATAAGTCTACTAGGTAGTGATACTAGCATATATATGGTTCAACAGCCACACACATGCATATGAAGTTCTAGATGATGTCGATGAAGACCATCATCCTCAAGCCTGGGCGGTGGGTGTTCCTGATAGTAATTAGGATTGCTTGTCCAACATGAAGATTCTTGCCGACGAGGAAGCTCTTCCACCCAACCGAGTTGAAGTGTGTGCGACCGTACGTGTCCACACCGTATGCACAAGTGGTGACGGAGCCCCTTGCAGTAAGGCGTATTCCAGCAGAGCCTTCTTCATCAGGCTTGATACCACAACTCTTAGATAGGCTCTTTGGCAATTTCTGAATAAGAAAAACATATCAATTAATAAATAGCCTCACACATTCTACACGAAGCATATATATCATCAGACTCTACACTAAGCATATATATCATCGGACTCTACACTAAGTATATATATCATCGGACTCTACACTAAGTATAACAATAAAGCATATAACATTCACTAAGCATATAAGATTCACTAAGCATATAAGATTCACTAAGCATATATATCATCGGACTCTACACTAAGTATATATATCGTTGGACTCTACACTAAGTACAACAATAAAGCATATAACATTCACTAAGCATATAAGATTCACTAAGCATATAAGATTCACTAAGCATATATATCATCGGACTCTACACTAAGTATAACAATAAAGCATATAAGATTCACTAAGCATATAAGATTCACTAAGCATATATATCATCGGACTCTACACTAAGTATAACAATAAAGCATATAAGATTCACTAAGCATATAAGATTCAGTAAGCATATAAGATTCACTAAGCATATATATGATCGGACTCTACACTAAAGTATAACAATAAAGCATATAAGATTCACTATGCATATATATCATCGGACTCTACACTAAGTATAACAATAAAGCATATCATCAAATTACTCTAAAAACTACAGTAAATGCAACATACCATCATATGCCGATCAACCATGGTACTTGTCAGGCGGGTCACGAATGGCACCCCGACGAAGTCAGCACGTGGCGGAATGATGTCCCATAGGTTGCACACCTCCTCCCCGCTCAACTTCATTCTTTGAGCTACGATGGCATCACCGAGTGGGTCGTCATCATCCTCATCATCCTCATCATCCTCATAATCTTCTGCTTTGTTGATATAAATCATGGCCAGCTTGGGTCTTTCAGCTCTGAAGGAGAAGCTGATCAACTCACCACCGGTGATACGCATGTTGTCGATGAAACGGACCCATCCATCTCCTCCCACCCGCGTCATCTTTCGTCCTTTCTCGATCTCCATAGTGTAGGGCCCCCCGGGAGCCTCAAATGTCATAGAGTCTCCAGTCAGATTGTTGAATTCTGACCTCACATTGCATGGGATGATCTGTGTACAAAAAGCAAAATGATATATACACGACGCATTAATGCCAATAACACTAAAAACAAAATAGTAGTTACTAGTTTCATATAATTTATTACCACCGCATGAAGAAAACTAGACTCGAAGTAGATGTCAAACAGCGTGCCAGTTGCAAGGCTGCTGGCGCACCTTGACTTGCACCGTCGACATGGTGGTGGTGGTGGTGGCGCCATTTCCCTAAAGCAATATGATTAAAGGATTAACGATCCAAAAAGTAAACATAAAGTTTTCATAGCTAGAGTTCACATGGCAAGCAAAATAACAACTAAAAAGTAAACATAAAGTTTAGTCCAACAATCACAAATTGCAAAAGTAGAGTGATTGTATGATAAAACACAAGAGTTTCAGGCGCACCTCAAATCTGTGTCAAACTTATTCTGTCGCGGACTCAAACAAAATTAGAATCATGTCAGCAAATTGCCAATGAAGCATACCAAGAAAGCTAGCAATCTAGTAAACTAATGTCCCCAACTCTTCAGATGAAGCGTTGCTATCAGCATGAAATTTGCACTAAACACAAGGTTAAACAATACTAGTAGCTCAATAACCTAGAGATGTAACAAACAAATATATGGCAAAACATAACAATACTTTGATATCATCTCATCTTCGTTAATCACAACAAAGCACACTAAATAAACTACCCCCTTCTCATATCAGTAATCCTAAATCTTGATGATTTCTGAGTATAGCACTTACAAATTAACTATTTTTCTATGATAGGAACATGAGCTTGTAGCTTTGTCTCTCACATGAACAACACCTAGTGGCCAAGCCCATACTTTTTTGGCCATGAACATCACCTCAAAAAAAATCTACATTTGTTAACCAAACCGAACACTAACCCATCTGACCATCAATACTCATTAGGGTTAATTTGAGAAACAACAAGGAAAACACTTGATACAACTAAGGATGGCAATTTTACCCACGGGTACGGGTACCTGTGGGTACCGTACCCGCATGGGCAGGGTATGGGCACACTTTTATACCCACGGGTAGTACCCATATCCTACCCAGTAAGTCATGGGTAGGGTACGGGTATAGTCTTGTACCCACGGGTATACCCATACCCTGCCCATTTGTGAACTAATGTTATGTTGTCGTCAATTAGTCATTAATTTATCATGTGACTCGTCTACTCCTATTGACTTAAGAGTATGATGTGATTTCTAAATTTTGATATTGGTCAATTACTCATCTATCTATTATTGAGCTGAGATAATTGATTTTTGTGCCAAATGTGCAATTAATGAGCGTAAAATTGTGAACAACGTGTGTACTATTTGTTCTACCCGTTGGGTACCCAATGGGTAAGGGTACCCGTCGGGTATGGGTACGGGTAAAGTTTCATACCCATGGGTACGGGTATGGGTAGAATTTTGTACCCACTGACTATACGGGTATGGGTATGGTATTGCTCTACCCTGCCCATACCCTACCCATTGCCATCCTTAGATACAACCCGAACCGAGCACTTACACTCCTATAGAAGCAATATCCATAACATCACATCAGAAAAGTCGAAACCGCCCAACCACAAAGCAAAAAATCAAACATGAGCCAGCCCAATCCAATGCCAAATCGGCAACACCCTGGTAACAATAAGCACACATCAAACAACCAACCCAAACCCCAACATGAAAACCACCAAAACTCCTCCTAGCCAGGCACGGAGCAGAACCAAACCAACAATCATGTCAGCAACAAGTGGGAAATACGTAAAGAGAGGAAAAGGAGCCAATCATGTCAGCAACAACCAACCCAAATCCTCTACTCTCTCCCCTATGTGATACTAATTAACAGTAGGATCTAGAGATGCATATGTGATACTAATTAATAGTAGGATCGATTGGAGCCATGCATCGAAGCGCGGAGCCATCGTGCAATCCCTAAATCCCAAAACATGGTGAGCCGCCGCGGCAAATCGATTGGAGCCCCTACAATGAACCCTAACCGAGAGATCGAGAGGAGCTACTATGGCGCGCGCAGGGAGGAGGAGATCAAGAGGGGGACTTACGGGGCTGGAGCGTCGGAGGAGGCGAGAGGCGACCACGCGTGGTGGCGGCGCACGGCACCATCGACGGGGGTGAGGCGGCCGGGGACGAACCCTAACCGCGGCAGCGTCATCGTCGGGCGGAGGGGATCGATTGTGAGAGGAGGGGGGTGCGGGGGCGCTCGATCGGGCCGGTTTTCTTTAGTTATAGTAGTAGCGCTAGTTGGAGCACCACGCTACTGCTAAGCCCACAAGCTGTAGCGCCCTTTCAGAACAAACGCTACAGCTAAGTGGGCTATAGATGCTGCCCTGCGGCCCATCTAACAGTAGCGCGGCCCAAGCAAACAAACGCTGCTGTTATATGTTAGTAGTAGCGTGTTCTCTACACAGCGCTACTAGTAATTACTAGTAGCGTGGGGTCACAAAAACTCGCTACTGGTAAACTTCTATCTATAAGCATTTTCCTAGTAGTGCAACAGCCGGGGCCGTTCAGGACGAATTCCTTGACGAGCATGCAGCCTACGTCGTCTTTACAAGCCAAGCTGAGGACAGGTGCAGCCGACGCCGACAGCACCAAGAAGTCAATGCAGTTGCCTCCAAGGATCCAGAATTTATGCATTGGTCTGAAAAGCCTATCAGCTGGAGCCGGGCTAATCACCCGGAGGTGATGTCGTCTCCAGGCTCTTACATGTTGGTGTTGGATGCCACCTTCGCCACAGACAGGCGAGCTACTCGTTTCTCCCGAGTCCTGATTAATGGTGGAAGCAGCATCAACATCCTGTACTGTGACACCATGGAGAAGCTGAACATCAAGACAAAGCAACTTTTGCCCAGTCGGACCGTGTTCCATGGCATTGTACCCGGCCTTTCATGCTCACCAATCGGCAAGATCAAGATAGATGTCCTCTTCGGAGACAAGGATCACTTTCGCTGTGAAGCAGTCTGGTTTGAGATGGTGGATCTAGAGAGCCCTTACCACGCTTTACTTGGCCGACCTGCCTTGGCCAGGTTCATGGCTGTACCCCACTATGCTTACCTCAAGATGAAGATGCCGAGCTCCAAGGGCATCATCACCATAGTCGGAGACTACAAGAAATCCTCTGCATGTGCTGCAGCCAGCAGCCGGCTGCCGAGTCCCTCGTGATTGCTGCTGAGAAGAAGATCCTTGACTGGGTTGTGGCCATGGCCGGCAAGCAGCCGGGCCTATCGCCTGACCCCAAAGAGTCGGAAGCTCAGGGCTCTTTCCAGCCGGCCAAGGAAACAAAGAAGATACCTCTGGACCTAGAGCACCCGGAGAGGTTTGCTGTTGTTGGAGCAAACCTGGACAGCAAATAGGAAAGCGAGCTCGTCGATTTCCTCCGCTAGAATCGGGATATCTTTGCATGGTCCCCCAAGGACATGCCGGGTATCCCGACGGATTTCGCCGAGCACAAGCTACATGTCCGAGCATATGTAAAACCTGTCAAGCAGCCCCTCCGCCGACTGTCGGAGGAGAAGAGAAGAATTGTTGGTGAAGAGATAGCCCGGCTTCTGGCAGCCAGCTTCATTATGGAGGTGTTCTTCCCAGAATGGCTTGCCAACTCGATCCTTGTACTGAAGAAAAACAAGAAATGGCGCATGTGTATAGATTATACCAGCCTCAACAAAGCTTGCCCCAAAGATCCATTTGCTTTGCCCTGGATTGATCAAGTGATAGAATCCACAGCCGGATGCGAGCTGTTGAGTTTCTTGGATGCCTACTCAGGTTACCATCAGATCAAGATGGATCCAGCCGACCGCCTGAAGACCGCCTTCATCACACCATTCAGAGCTTTCTGCTACCTGACTATGACATTCGGCTTGAGGAATGTCGGTGCCACTTTTTAGCGTTGCATGCAGAAATGCCTCCTCAAGCAACTCAGCAGAAATGCCCACGTCTATGTAGACGATATCGTGGTGAAGACAGAGAAGCGCGACACCCTGCTGGAAGATCTCAAGGAAACATTTGACAACTTGCGCCGATTTCAGATCAAGCTCAACCCTGAGAAATGCGTGTTCGGGGTGCCAACCGGCTAGCTCCTAGGCTTCCTGGTCTCTGAACATGGCATTGAGTGCAACCCAGTGAACATCAAGGCCATAGAGAGGATGGAGAATCCCACCCGGCTTCAAGATGTCCAAAAGTTCAACGGATGCCTGGCTTCCCTTAACCGCTTCATCAGTCGGCTAGGGGAGAAGGCTCTCCCCCTGTATCAACTCATGAGGAAATCCACTCATTTCGAGTGGAATGACCAGGTGGACAAAGCTTTTCACTAGTTGAAGAAGATGTTGACCACGCTGCCTGTCCTGGCGGCACCGATTGAGAAAGAGCCCATGCTCCGTTACATTGCCGCAACTAGCCGAGTGGTCAGCACTGTCATCGTGGTCCAGCGCCCAGAAGAAGGCCGAGCTCAGCTGGTCTAGAGGCCGATATATTATTTGAGCGAAGTGCTGTCAACCTTAAAATAGAATTACCCCCACTACCAGAAGATGTGCTATGACGTGTACTTTGCCGCCAAGAAGCTCAAGCCCTACTTTGAAGAGCACCCCATCACGATCGTTTGCACTGCCCCGCTTGCCGAGATCATAGGCAGCCGGGATGCATCTGGTCGGGTGGCCAAGTGGGCCATTGTGCTGGCTCCTTACACCATCTTCTACCAGCCTCACACCTCCATCAAGTCCCAAGTGCTGGCCGACTTCCTTGTCAACTAGGCCGAGACCCTGTACCTGCCGCCGGCACCCGACTCCACCCATTGGCGGATGCACTTTGACGGATCGAAGATGCGCACTGGCTTGGGAGCCGGCATCGTCCTCACCTCTCCCAAGGGTGACAAGCTCAGATACACATTGAAAATTCATTTTGCCGCCTCCAACAATGTGGCCGAGTACGAGGCGCTCATACATGGGCTCTGGCTAGCCAAAGAACTTGGCATCCGCCGGATCCTGTGCTATGGCGACTCAGACTTGGTGATCCGGCAATCATCTGGAGATTGGGACGCCAAGGATGCAAACATGGCGAGCTACCGCTTCCTCGTTCAGCAGCTTAGCGGATACTTTGAAGGGTGCGAGTTTCTCCATGTGCCACGGGACGACAACGAGCAAGCAGATGCCTTGGCACGAATCGGCTCCACCCGGCAAACTATACCAACCGACGTCTCCCTCCAGCGCCTCCTCAAGCCGTCTGTCAAGCCGTCTCCCGAATCGGACTCCATCTTCATGCCGCTTGACCCTGAGGCAGTCGGATCCGACTTGGGGAACCCAACAGGCAGCTCGGGGAGTTCGACAGTCGCACCCGGCTCGGGGACTTCAGAACCCGGCCCGGGGACTGCAGCAGTCGGCCCGGGGACTACGACGACACAACAGGCGGTGGCCGACTCCAACTTTTCACCACCCAACCCACCCGCCCTGGTTGCAGTAGCCGTGTTGGCAATACAAGAAGTCACAGCTCCATCATGGGCCCAGCCCATCCTCAACTTTCTGGTAAACAGAGAGCTGCCGACTGACGAGATCTCAGCAAGACAAGTTCAACGCCGAGCCGGAGCATACACAATAGTGAACAGAGAACTTGTTAGGCGAAGTGTCACTGGAGTCTTCCAGCGCTGCGTCGAGCCAGAGAAGGGCATTGCAATCCTCAAGGATATCCACCAAGGCGAATGCGGCCACCACGCGGCCTCAAGATCACTCATCGCCAAAGCTTTCTGTCATGGGTTCTTCTGGACGACTGCTTTGGAAGACGCCAAAGAGTTTGTCAAACACTGCAAAGGGTGCCAGGTTTTCAGCTCCAAGCAACACTTGCCGGCTTCTGCACTCAAGACCATCCCCCTCACCTGGCCTTTTGCCATCTAGGGACTGGATATGGTGGGCCCATTCAAGACGGCACGCGGCGGCATGACACACCTGCTTATCGCCCTGGACAAGTTCACCAAGTGGATTGAAGCGAAGCCAATCAAGAAGCTGAATGGGCCGACTGCTGTGACATTCATCGCAGACATCACCACCTGGTATGGCATACCACACAGCATCATCACCGACAACGACGCGAATTTTGCCAAAGGAGCATTGGCACATTTCTGCGCGACACAGGGCATCCGACTGGACTTAGCGTCCGTTGCCCATCCGCAGTCAAACGACCAAGTTGATCGAGCAAACGGCCTCATCTTGTCCGGCATCAAGCCCCGACTGGTCGTGCCACTAGAGCGCTCGGCCGGCTGTTGGCTCGAGGAGCTGTCGGCCGTCCTCTGGAGCTTGCGTACCACCCCGAACAAGTCAACTGGCTTCACTCCTTTCTTCCTTGTATATGCTGCCAAGGCTGTCATCCCAACTGACATCGAGTTCGACTCACCTCGAGTCACCATGTACATGGAAGCGGAGGCCAAGGAAGCGCGAGAAGACGGTGTTGACCTGCTGGAAGAGGGCCGACTGTTAGCACTCAGTCGGTCCGCCATCTACCAGCAGGGTTTGCGCCGTTACCACAGCCGGAAGGTCAAGCCAAGATCCTTCCAAGAGGGCGATCTTGTGCTACGGCTGATCTAGCGAACAGCCGGCCAGCACAAGCTCTCGGCCCCTTGGGAAGGCCCCTTCGTCATCAGCAAGGCCTTGGGGAACGACCCCTACTACCTGATCAACACACAGAAGCCCAAGGCGCGCAAGAGAGATGATTCCGGCAAGGAGTCGGAACGCCCACGGAACGCCAATCTCCTCCAAAGATTTTATAGCTAAATGCAGTATGTACCATGCTATCTTTTGTATTAAGTACAAGACATTGGGCTCCCCGAGGGGAACTCGGGGACTACCCTCTTTTATCTATATGATGAGTATCATGCCTATGAATGTGTTACTACATTTGTTTTTGTGTCCGACACTTGGTTCGACCAGTCGGCCCGGGGACTTGCCACCTTGAATTATGCTAAGTTCCGCCTGCAGTCAGACAAGTAGTGTGCGGCATCTAAGCCCTCTCTTGTCAAAAGTCACAGCTCGCAGAATCGACTGTCTGACTGGCAAGAGTTAAAGGCAGGAAAAGATGCCCACACGAAAAATGGCTAAGGATCAACGGGCTTACATAACACAAACCGGCTTCCCACCTTGCCAACCGACTGCTAAGCAGCCGGCTAGCCGACTTCCCACTCACCTTGCTACAATCTAAGAAAGCTAAAGTACTTGCCCTCCCACACGGACAAGTACTTTCCCAGCCACAGACTGCAGAGCAGCTGTCCAGCTGGGAAGGCGGCGACCAAGGGAGGGCGGCAAAGAAAACAGCCAAAAAAGATGAAAAGCAAGCACAGTCGGAGGTCGAACACACGCAAGATTACATTTACACAAAAGGCCTTCGAAGGGCCGGCATTCAACTTAGTCTGAATACAACCCCAGTGGGTGGAACTGCACGAATTTAACGAGTATTGTTCAAAGAGTAACGAGCAGGAAAGTAAAGATAAAGATGGCGGCTCAGGCCAAAGGTGCAATGGGCGAGATGGGCAGGTCCGTGGAGATGGTAGTGCTGGCTGGAGGAGTGGCCGGCTGGCGAGTCTCGGCTTGATCATCACCAGCGGTAGGCAGTGCACTCGTGCGCGCCTCGTTGCTGGAGACACGGTCAAACTAAGGCTGGTCGGCTGCTCCACCATCTAGCACATCGTCTTCACCGTCCTCTTCCTCCTCCTCCTCGCCCTTGTCACTGGAGTTGATCTCCTCCGCCGAGTCTTCACCATCTGCTGGGTTAAGCCCGAACCACTCCTCCAATAGAGCAACACCATCATCGTCTAGCTCGGGGACAAAGGCGTTGGTGTCGGTGTACTTGGCGATCACCGAGGCACGCTGGTTGATAGCTGGCCGCACCGCCTCTAGCTCCTCGTTGGGCTCCTGCCGCCACGTGGCCAGCTGGGTCGAGTTCAGCCCGGGATACCACGCTCGGACGAACTCCAACGCCCGCCTGGCGCCTACCCGAGCTGCAGAAGCCTTCCAGGCCTCGAAGCAGCCTGCCGCCACCTCCAGCCAGTCGGCAGTCCGACTGGGGGTGCGGGGAATCACTTCGCCAGGCCAGAGGGCAGACAATACTTGGGCTCCAGTGCGCTGAAGGCGGCGGAGCATGCGATGAGCTGGCTGGAGATGGGCTTGGATGGCCAGGAGCTGCTCCTCGAGCGACCGACGAGCATCCGGCACAATCTTAGCGCTAGCCTGCCTCTGCACGTTGCGGTGGGCCTTGATGGCTTGGCTGGCGGCAATAGAGTAGCCGAGGAAGTACTCTACACAAAGAAGAAAAGAAATGAAAAAAAACACAGAGTCAGAAGACGAACCAAGCAGCAGGCGGCAAACAAAGGGACGAAGAGGAAGGCGGCTTACTGTCAACCAGGTCTTCAATCTGGCCGTAGCCTTCACTCAGTGCCTGCTTAGACTCGGCACAGTTCGCCTCGGTCTCATACTCGGCTTGGAGGGCAGCTTCGCTGTCCTTCACCGCCTTCAGGGCCGCCTTCTGGCTCTCCTCCTGGTCGGCCAACTTCTTGGCCAGGTGGTCGCACTCCTGAGCTAAGGTGTTGCACTTGACCTCCTTGACGCGCAGGGCGGTCTGGGCCTCACCCAGTTGCTGTCGCAGGTCGGCGTTGGCCTCTATAGAGACGGCAAAGAAGAAAAAGCAATAAGAAAGAAGTCGCCAGAAAAGATCCGGCCCGACTTCTCAGCAGTTGGCCCGAATCTCGGGGACTACACCCAGTGGGTGCGCTGACGCGCCCCCACGAGAGACAGAAGATGGAACACTTACTCCGGCTCTCAAACAGGTCGGCTGTCTTCTGAGTCAGCTCCCGGGTATGGGAGTTGAAGGCACCTGTGCGGAGATTATGATAGTCGTTCAAGAAGGGACAGACAAACAAACAAAGACAGGTTAGCACCCGAAGTCTACTAAGAAGTTCCAAGCTGCCTACTCAGCAGCCGACTCGGAACTCGGGGACTACACCCAGTGGGTGCGCTGACGCGCCCCCATGGAAGAATTCAAGAACAAGAAGCAAAAAAGGAGAGAAGCTTACCCGGATGGCCGTCCGCATCGCCAAGAACTCTTGGTTGTATTGCTTCAGCATGGCGGCCTGAGACTAAAGCCGGGTCGAGACGTCTTGCACCGCCGCGTTCAACACGGTCGTCTCGCCACCCGGCGTCCACCCCGGTGAGGATCCTGGGCCGACGAGCTTGAGCCCGCGGCCTTCTGCGGGTTCGGCGCCGAGGTCGCCTTCCCTGCGCGCTGGCGTGCCGGAGACTGGACCACAAGGTCCGCCCTTGCAGCCTGATATGTCTCCAACGTATCCAATTTTCCAAACACTTTTGCCCTTGTTTTGGACTCTAACTTGCATGATCTGAATGAAACTAACCCGGACTGACGCTGTTTTCAGCAGAACTGCCATGATGTTGTTTTATGTGTAGAAAACAAAAGTTCTCGGAATGTCCTGAAAATCCACGGAGATAAGTTTTGGAAAATATAAAAAATATTGGTGAAAGAATCAAGACCAGGGGGCCCACACCCTGTCCATGAGGGTGGGGGGCGTGCCCTCCCCCCTGGGCGTGCCCCCTGTCTTGTGGGCCCCCTGACGCTCCACCGACCTCAACTCCAACTCCATATATTCCGTTTTGCAGATAAAAAAATCAGAGAAAGTTTCATCGCGTTTTACGATACGGAGCCGCCGCCAAGCCCTAATCTCTCTTGGGAGGGCTGATCTGGATTCCGTTCGGGGCTCCGGAGAGGGGGATTCGTCGCCATCGTCATCATCAACCATCCTCCATCACCAATTTCATGATGCTCACCGCCGTGCGTGTGTAATTCCATCGTAGGCTTGCTGGACGGTGATGGGTTGGATGAGATTTACCATGTAATCAAGTTAGTTTTGTTAGGGTTTGATCCCTAGTATCCACTATGTTCTGAGATTGATGTTGCCATGACTTTGCTATGCTTAATGCTTGTCACTAGGGCCCGAGTGCCATGATTTCAGATCTGAACCTATTATGTTTTCATGAATATATGTGTGTTCTTGATCCTATCTCGCAAGTCTATAGTCACCTATTATGTGTTATGATCCGACAACCCCGAAGTGACAATAATCGGGATACTTCTCGGTGATGGCCTGATGCGGAGCATCCCTCGCTCATCCCCATGGACGTGCCTACATCTCCCTCAACACCACTTGGACCCATGACAAGAGCGCGAGCTAAGGCTATCGAAGATAAGGTGAACTCACTCCTCTCCGAACTCCCTCTTACTACTCACGAGACATGGCTACTACCTCATTCAGAGACTCTGTGTGTAATCAGGTACATGGACATAAGCCAAGGGTCTACTACTTGCAAGAGCCAAGACGGCGAGGACCCCAAGCATGATGGACAAGAAGAAGAGCTGCAACAGAAGCTACATGCATCGGACGTCCGACCCTGTCCGGACGTCCGACGAGTCCCAGGACACGGACGACCGGACCCTCCGGACGTCCGATACCAGGCCACCCGAACCGAATCTATGCATGTCCGAGACGCTCCGGACGACCGGACGACCGACACCCGAGCCAAATCGACGGATGACCGACGGCCTTCGGACGTCCGGCCCCTCCAGAAGCTTCGGACGTCCGACCATCTACGGACGACCGACGTGCCTACACCAGAGCTGAAACAGCAGACGTCCGAGCATGCGCGGACGACCGGACCGTCCCGAGCCTCCGGACGTCCGACGCCTTCCGGACGTCCGACTCCTGAGTGACCAAACCTGCGGGCTGGAGCCCTTGTACCCCTTTGTTTTGACTTCCATTTGCACTAAGACTATAAATAGGACGCCCCCACCTCCTGGTACGGGCAGCATAGGTTTAGCTCATATTTTGTGTGAGAGCCTTGCTCATCCACTTGGCTACTTCTCCTCGGAGCTCAGGACCTCTTCGGAGAAGATCCCCCAAGCGGATTCAAGACCCCCTCGTGGGAAGATCCCCTTGTGGATTCAAGACCTCCGTACGGAGAAGAACTATTCCTATGTATCCTTACCTTAGTTGATCGTGGATCTTATGTTACTCTATGTTGTCGGTGATCTAGCACTTGTGAGATTGCTTGTATGTCGGTTTAGTGATTCTTCCTCTCGTTTTCCCCGTGTTTCCCCGTTGTGCTTCCGTGTGTTCTTCGTGATTCTCCCGTAGGATCCCTCCAAACGTGAAAGATCGACCACTTAGGGTTCCACCCTACATCATCATGGTATCATGAGCCACGTTGATCACGTTTTTGGAGCCCCTACCCCGTGTTTTCTAGCTTGATTTTGTTGTTTTCGTCCTAATTCCAAAAATTCCCCACCAAAAATAGCCCCAAATTTTTTTGTGATTTGTTTGTGAATTGAGATTTTGTTGGATTTGGTCCATGCATTTGTGTTGCTGCGTGTGGATCTAGCTTTCCCCTCCCTCCCCACCCTTTTCCATCCACCATATCACTCGATTTCAACCTCACCATCTTCTTCTTCCCCAGAAATCTCGCAGTTCTTCTTCCCGAGCCCGATTTTCGCCCAGGCCCCGGACGACCGGAAAAGGTCGGACGTCCGACGATGTCCGGACGACCGTAAAAACCCGGACGTCCGTGAAACCGTGACGAAACTGAAGTTTGTCAGTTCCACCACCACCATAACCCCACATTCCACCACACCTTCCATACCAACATATACCTACATCTTCCACGATACCTCCGATGACGATTTTGACGCAATTTGGTCTTTGAGATTTTGAGTTGTGGCTTCCGTATCCTTTTGTGTTTCGGCTATCTAGGTACGGTTCGACTTCATCATCACCACGACTCAACTTCTCGAGGGTCTCATCACCGCCAAGGACGGTAACTTCGACGACATCTTTGTCATACCTTGCAATTGCATTGATACCCACATTGTCCCTACTTTTGCGTAGCTTACCCATCGAGACTAGCCGTTGAGTATTGCAGGCAACGTGACTTGTGCACATTAGTGATCATACTCCATAGCATACATACCATACAATAGTGGTGCATATCTTGAGATCAACTTGTGTGTCACAAAGTTGTCATAGCATACGCAATTGCTACCTTGGTTTGTGAGTTTTGCATGAGAAAAGAGCTCAAAAGTGAAAGAGCCACCCAAGCTTTTAAGCAAAGAGGAAAGATAAGCAAAGAGCTTATAATCAAGAACCATAGCATCATACAACATTAAGATTGTCATATTGGATCATCTTGGATCATTGCACCGAAATATCATACATATAGCATACTTGGGATAGAGATCGTTGCATTTTTGCCTAGTAGGCTGTGCACAAGTTTGCGTATCCGCCTATTTTGCAATTGTGCTAGCGTCTCTCTAGTATTGTGCAACAAGAGCATTTCGTGGTCTCCACATTTTGGCTCAATTTTGGATTGCACAATACCATTTATCTATTTGCGTGTGTGTTTCCGTGTACCCATACTTGCTTGGTCTACTTGTTGCATTTGCAAATTTGTGAATCTTTTCCAACATTATTGAAGCTGACTTACTATTGCATCAAATTTTGTGCCACCATCCTAACCAAGCTCCACCATAAGCTTTTACGTGTGTAGGTGTCAGAACCGACAAGAATTGGTACCAACAGTGCTATTTCATTGTCCGCATTTGAGTGGACTTGATCCATCTTCAACTTCGGTCAAGGTACATTTGGTACACGTTCTTTTCCTTCTACCACTTACAGTTTGTGTGGTATGATGGATAGGCCAAGTTCTTCTACCACTCCACCTCTCATCGAGAACGGCGACGACATGTCATCATTCGTCACAAAGAGCCACCTCTTTGGTGCTCAAAGAGCGTTACACCAAGAGCAACAAGCTATGAGCGACCGCATCGACAACCTCGCCACCGATTTGCGACTCTCCGAGCAACGTACAAGAGACTACTTCGATAACAAGTTCGACTCTCACAAGCAAGAGAATGATGCAAGAATGGATGAGATCCGCGCCTTGATGAGGAACCGGCATCCCTCCACTTCTTCATCCTCAAGACGGAGCCGCTCAAGTCGACACTCCGACGACACCTTCTCCGACACAAGTACACCGTCATCGACCATTCTTCGACGAGCCGCGCGTCAAGACCGGCATGCATATCGGAACCCGCTACATGACAAGCATTCACAAGAACAACTCGATGAGCAAATCCCTCGTCCTCAATCAAACCAAGTCGCTTTTGCTCAAGCTCAAGAATGGCAACGACTATGACGCCAAGAGGAAGAACGAGCGCGTCTACACCAAGAGGAACAAGACGCCGAGGCTCAACGTCTTCAACAACAACAACGAGAAGCGCAAGCTCTTGAGGCGCAACGTGCCCTTCAAGAATCAAGTCGAGCCATCGCCAACCGCAATCGCGAATGGCGCAATCAAGAGGAAGCACTTCGAGAAGAAATCCAAGAGAGGAACTACCAAACGCGTGCGCAACGTCAAGTTCCTCAAGCACCTCCACAAGCTCGTCAAGCTCCACCTCAACCTCAAGTTCAACAAGAGCAAGTTGATCATGGACTTCCTCTGCGCCAAGAGCAACATGAGGATGACTATCCTCCTCGTCAAGGACGTCATCATCACCATCGCCAACAACACAATAAAGAGCAACGCTATGGCAAGCTCAAATTCACAATGCCCAAGTTCAATGGAAGCAATGATCCGGAAGAGTACCTCTCATGGGCATTGAAGGTCGACAACATTTTCCGCTTGCACAACTATGAGGAAGAGAATAAGATATGGCATCACTTGAGTTCCAAGATTATGTGCTCATATGGTGGTAACAAGTCCTTGAACGCCGTCAAGCAAGAGGTGATCCACCAATCACCACTTGGGCTCAAATGAAGGATGTCATGCGCGCATGCTTTGTACCAACCTACTACAACCGCGATCTCTTCAAGAAGCTACAACTCCTCAAGCAAGGAACAAAGAGTGTTGAAGAATACTACAAGGAAATGGAGATAGCCATGATTCGAGCCAAAGTCACGGAAGATGACGAGCAAACAATGGCACGTTTCTTGAATGGACTCAATCATCCCATCAAGAAGATTGCCGACTTCCAACCTTATTCCAACCTCATTGAGCTCGTACATCAAGCAACCAAGGCGGAACATCAAGTGCAAGATGACTTCAAGTACGCCAAGTACTCCTCCAAAACTTACGGCTTCTCCAACACCCAAGTTTCAATGACTCCAACATCTACATCAACCAAACCTTCGCAAAGCAACGACGACAAGTCAAGTTACAAGAAAACTTCGGCAAGTTCAAGTCATCTTCCTACTATGACAAGCAACTTCAAGCCGCGTGCCTGATCATCTACTCCAACCGATGAGACCGTCAAAACAAGCTCCTTCAAGTGTTTCACTTGCGTCGGTCGAGGCCACAAGTCCTACCAATGCACGAACAAGCGCACCATGATCCTCAACGACGACGGCACATATGACTCAATGAGTGAAGAGGAGATGGAAGCCCTTGAGCAAGTGGCCATGCACCGGCGCGTGAATGAGGATGAAGATGATCAAGTCTTTTGTGATGAGGATTCGAGCCCCGCTCTCGTTGTATCCAAAGTCTTGACACTTCAACATCAACAAGAAGAAGACCAACGATGCCACATCTTCCACACTAAGGCCGGCATCAATGGAAGGTCCGTCAAGGTCATCATCGATGGAGGTAGTTGTCACAACTTGGCAAGTGAAGAATTATGTTCCAAGCTTCAATTGGTCAAGAGAAAGCACCCGCACCCCTACAAGGTTCAATGGCTAAGTGACTCCGGCACTTTACGAGTCGAGCATACGGTCCAAGTATCATTCAAAATTCGTGCTTATGAAGACACTTTGGAGTGTGATGTGGTCCCAATGACCGTTTGCCACCTACTTCTTGGTCGACCATGGCAATTCGACCGTGGTGTCATCCACAATGGGCGCACCAATCATTATAGCTTCAAAATGAAAGGGAAGGAATATGTGCTATGACCTATGTCTCCTAGTCAAATTATAGCCGACAAGCAAGCCACCAATCATGGAAAGACGAGTGAAAATGTGAGTGAGAGCCACAAGCCAAATTTGAGCGCCTCTTCGCCTAGAGAGAAAAACCTCATCCTATTTGCCACCAAAAGTGAGATAAGAGAAGTGTGTGAGAACCCATCGAGTGTGATGCACTTCGTCCTTGTGTGCAAAGATGGAGAGCCAACAACTAACACCTCTCACGAGTTACCTTTAGTGTTTCAATCTCTTTTGCAGGAATTCAAAGATGTTTTCCCCGATGAGCTACCTCCGGGTCTACCTCCACTATGAGGCATTGAGCATCGAATTGACCTCATCCCCAGAGCGCCACTTCCAAACAAAGCTCCATACCGTGTCAATCCCGAAGAAACCAAGGAGATTCAACGACAAGTACAACAACTCATCGACAACGGTCATGTACGTGAAAGCTTAAGCCCATGTGCCATTCCCGTTATTGTTGTGCCTAAGCCAGATGGAAGTTTCCGCTTGTGTTCCGATTGTAGACCCATAAACGCCATTACCGTTCATTATAGGCATCCCATTCCTCGCTTAGATGATATGCTTGATGAACTTAGCGGAGCCAACTTTTTCTCCAAAATTGATCTTAAAAGTGGCTATTATCAAATCCGCATTCAAGAAGGTGACGAATGGAAAACCGCTTTCAAAACAAAATTTGGCTTATATGAGTGGTTAGTGATGCCTATGGGTTTGTCGGAAGCACCCGGAACTTTCGTGCGTCTTATGCATCATGTGCTTAGACCTTACATTGGAGTCTTCATTGTGGTTTACTTTGATGATATTCTTGTGTTTAGCAAAACCATGAAAGAGCACATTAATCATGTTAAATCTGTGTTGCAAACCCTCCGAAAGGAAAGCCTTTATGCGAACTTGAAAAAAATGCACTTTTGGCATTGACAAAGTGGTTTTCTTGGGTTTTGTTGTCTCTTCCAAGGGTGTCCATGTTGATGACACTAAGATTCAAGCGATTAAAACTTGGCCCCAACCAACCAATTTGTAACAAGTGAGAAGTTTTCTTGGTCTTGCAGGATTTTACCGCCACTTTGTGAAAAACTTTAGCACAATTGCCGCTCCTTTACATGCTTTGAGTAAGAAGAATGCTCCTTTTGTTTGGGGATCTTTGCAATCCACCGCTTTTGATGAGCTCAAGTCTTTACTTACTCATGCTCCGATTCTTGCTTTGCCCAATTTTGACAAAACTTTTGAGGTTCATTGTGATGCAAGTGGTACCAGAATTGGCGGAGTCTTGATGCAATAAAAACGAGCCATTGCTTATTTTAGTGAAAAACTCTCCAGTGCTCAACTTAATTATCCCATCTATGACAAAGAATTGTATGCTTTAGTGTGTGTGCTACATGTTTGGGAACATTATCTTAGACCTCATGAGTTTGTCATCCATACCGATCATGAAATGCTTAAGTACTTAAAAGGTCAAACTAAATTGAACAAGCGTCATGCCAAATGGAGTGAATTCATTGAATCTTTTCCTTATGTGATCAAGTACATTAAAGATAAAGAAAATGTTGTTGCGGATGCACTTTCACGCATATGCATGCTTGTCACTCAACTTGAGTTGAATGTTATTGGTTTTGAGCACATAAAAGACTTGTATGAGCATGATCATTCTTTTGCTACTCCTTATGCTAAGTGTTTGACACACACGTCTTGGGAACGATACTACATAAAGGATGATTATTTTATGAGAGCTAACAAACTTTGCATTCCCGAGTCTTCTCTTTGTTTGCTCCTTTTGCAAGAGGCTCATGGAGGCGGACTTATGGGACACTTTGGACGCGACAAGACTTTCGCCACGCTCTCCAAGAACTACTTTTGGCCCAAGATGTTTCGTGATGTCTCACGCTTCACCAACCGTTGCTCTACATGTCGCAAAGCTAAGTCAGCTCAATCCCATGGTCTTTACATGCCACTTCCTATTCCTTATCAACCTTGGGAAGACATTAGCATGGATTTTGTACTTGGTTTGCCTAGAACTCAAAATGGCAAGGATTCCGTCTTTGTTGTTGTGGACAGATTTTCTAAGATGGCACATTTCATTCCTTGCAACAAGATAGACGATGCTTCACATATTGCCAATCTCTTTTGTAGGGAAATCTTGCGACTTCATGGATTGCCAAAGACGATTGTCTCGGATCGTGACATCAAGTTCTTGAGTTACTTTTGGAAGACCCTATGTGCCAAGCTCGGAATCAATCTATTGTTCTCTTCGGCATACCATCCTCAAACTGACGGCCAAACGGAGGTGACGAACCATACACTCTCCACTCTACTTCGCGTGTTGATCAAGAAGAACATCAAGGAGTGGGAGGCATGTCTACCCATCGCCGAGTACGCCTACAACCATGCAAGACATTCCACGACCGGCAAGTCCCCCTTCGAGGTCGTCTACGGCTTCAACCCTTTGTCCCCATTGGACATTCTACCTCTTCCTCTACAAGAGCGAACCAACCTCGACGCAAGTGCTCGTGCAAGCTACATCAAGAAGATGCATGAAGATACAAGGAACACCATCGAGCGCCAAGTACAACGACTAGCGACCAAGCTCAACATCAACAAGCAACCCATGGTATTCAACATTGGTGATCTAGTGTGGCTACATCTTCGCAAGGACCGCTTCCCCAACGAACGCAAGTCTAAGCTTCTACCTCGCGCCGATGGCCCTTTCAAGGTTCTAGCACGCTACAACGATAACGCCTACAAGATCGACCTACCACGAGGCAAGTACAACGTGAGCGACATCTTCAATGCAAGGACCTCGCACCTTTCCATGGCGATGCACCTTTTGATCCGAGGTCGGATCTCTCCCAGGGGGGGGGGGGGAGATGATGCGGAGCATCCCTCGCTCATCCCCATGGACGTGCCTACATCTCCCTCAACACCACTTGGACCCATGACAAGAGCCCGAGCTAAGGCTAGGTGAACTCGCTCCTCTCCGAACTCCCTCTTACTACTCACGAGACATGGCTACTACCTCATTCGGAGACTCTGTGTGTAATCAGGTACATGGACGTAAGACAAGGGTCTACTACTTGCAAGAGCCAAGACGGCGAGGACCCCAAGCATGATGGACAAGAAAAAGAGCTGCAACAGAAGCTACAGGCATCGGAAGTCCGACCCTGTCCGGACGTCCGACGAGTCCCAGGACACAGACGACCGGACCCTCAGGACGTCCGGTACCAGGCCACCCGAACAGAATCTACGGATGTCCGAGACGCTCCGAACGACCGGACGACCGACACCTGAGCCAACGACGGATGACCGACGGCCTTCGGACGTCCGGCCCCTCCAGAAGATCCGGACGTCCGACCATCTACGGACGACCGACGCGCCTACACCAGAGCTGAAACAGCAGACGTCCGAGCGCGCCCGGATGACCGGACCGTCCCGAGCCTCCGGACGTCCGACGCCTTCCGGACGTCCGACTCCTGAGTGACCAAACCTGCGGGCTGGAGCCCTTGTACCCCTTCGTTTTGACTTCCATTTGCACTAAGACTATAAATAGGACTCCCCCACCTCCTGGTACGGGCAGCATAGGTTTAGCTCATATTTTGTGTGAGAGCCTTGCTCATCCACTTGGCTACTTCTCCTCGGAGCTCAGGACCTCTTCGGAGAAGATCCCCCAAGCGGAATCAAGACCCCCTCGTGGGAAGATCCCCTTGTGGATTCAAGACCTCCGTACGGAGAAGAACTGTCCCTATGTATCCTTACCTTAGTTGATCGTGGATCTTATGTTACTCTATGTTCTCGGTGATCTAGCACTCGTGTGATTGCTTCTATGTCAGTTTAGTGATTATTCCTCTCGTTTTCCCCGTGTTTCCCCGTTGTGCTTCCGTGTGTTCTTCGTGATTCTCCCGTAGGATCCCTCCAAACGTGAAAGATCGACCACTTAGGGTTCCACCCTACATCATGGCCATAATTTGAGGAGTTCATGTATTCACTATGTGCTAATGCTTTGTTCTGGTACTCTATTAAAAGGAGGCCTTAATATCCCTTAGTTTCCGCTAGGACCCGGCTGCCACGGGAGGGTAGGACAAAAGATGTCATGCAAGTTCTTTTCCATAAGCACGTATGAGTATATTCGGAATGCATGCCTACATTACATTGATGAACTGGAGCTAGTTCTGTGTCACCCTATGTTATAGCTATTACATGAGGAACCGCATCCGACATAATTATCCATCACTGATCCAATGCCTACGAGCTTTTCACATCTTGTGTTTCGCTTATTTACTTTTCCGTTGCTACTGTTACAATCACTACAAAACTATTATCTTTACTTTTGCCACTGTTACCTTTATTATCATACCACTTTGCTACTAAATACTTTGCTACAGATACAAAGTTATCCAGGTGTGGTTGAATTGACAACTCAACTGCTAATACTTAAGAATATTCTTTGGCTCCCCTTGTGTCGAATCAATAAATTTGGGTTGAATACTTTACCCTCGAAAGCTGTTGCGATCCCCTACACTTGTGGGTTATCAAGACTAATTTCTGGCGCCGTTGCTGGGAAGTATTTATATTCTGTTGATCACTATGAGGAACTTGAAAGACGAAAGAACCAAGATTTTTCCCTCTATGAGGAACTTGAACTACGAGGGGAGGTAAGGAACTGCCGTCTAGCTCTGCACTAGATTCTCCTTCTGTTTTGAGTAAGCTTGCGACACCTAAACCTGCTAATGCTATGAATTATGATATGTCGCATGTTATTGATGATGCCACTTCTGCTATGCATGATACTTATGATGAAACTACTTCTGTGCGTGATACTACTTTGCCTTTAGGTGAATTTCTTGATGAACAACTTGCTAGGGTTAGAGAGAATGAAATTATTGAAGATGCTATTATTGATGATAGTGATGATGAAAGTTCTCCCCCTGATTATGAATTACCTGTTGTTCTTGAGGGTTATGTTATGGATGAGGAAGCTGCTAGAGCTATCTTTGCTTGCAAAGACAGATATGATCTTAAAAAGTTATTAGCCAAATGGAAGCAGCAATCTCTTAATGCTAGAATGAAACCTGACCCTACTTTTGCTACTTCACCTATCTGTGTTACTAATAAGGATTATGAATTCTCTGTTGATCTTGAGATTACTACTTTAGTTGAATCTGATCCTTTTTATGGCCTTGAATCTGAAACTGTTGTGGCACATCTTACCAAGTTGAATGATATAGCCACCCTGTTTACTAATGATGAGAAGTCTCGCTATTATTATATCCTTAAGATATTTCCGTTCTCAATAAAGGGTGATGCTAAGACTTGGTTTAATTCTCTTGCTCCTGGTTGTGTGCGTAGTCCCTAGGATATGATTTATTACTTCTCTGTTAAGTATTTCCCTGCTCATAAGAAACAAGCTGCCTTGCGGGAAATTTATAATTTTGTGCAAATCAAAGAAGAGAGTCTCCCACAAGCTTGGGGGAGGCTTCTCCGATTACTTAATGCTTTGCCTGATCATCCTCTTAAGAAAAATGAAATACTTGATATCTTTTATAATGGACTAACCGATGCTTCCAAGGACTACTTGGATAGTTGTGCTGGTTGTTGATACGTCTCCAACGTATCTATAATTTTTGATTACTCCATGCTACTTTATCTACTGTTTTGGACTATATTGGGCTTTATTTTCCACTTCTATATTATTTTTGGGACTAACCAATTAACTGGAGGCCCAACCCAGAATTGTTGTTTTTGCCTATTTTAGTGTTTTGAAGAAACGGAATATCAAACGGAGTCCAAACAGAATGAAACCTTCTGGAACGTGATTTTCTCACCGAACGTGATCCATGAGACTTGGACCCTGCTCCTAGGAACAAAAGAGTCGGTCACGAGGGTGAGGGGCGCGCCCCCTGCCTCGTGGCCCCCCTGTCACTCCACCGACGTACTCCTTCCTCCTATATATACCTACGTATTCCCAAACGATCAGAACAGGAGCCAAAAAACTAATTCCACCGCCGCAACCTTCTGTATCCACGAGATCCCATCTTGGGGCCTATTCTGGAGCTCCGCCGGAGGGGGCATCCACCATGAAGGGCTTCTACATCAACACCATAGCCCCTCCGATGAAGTGTGAGTAGTTTACTTCAGACCTTCGGGTCCATAGCTAGTAGCTAGATGGCTTCTTCTCTCTTTTTGGATCTCAATACAATGTTCTCCCCCTCTCTCGTGGAGATCTATTCGATATAATCTTCTTTTTGCGGTGTGTTTGTCGAGACCGATGAATTGTGGGTTTATGATCCAGCTTATCTATGAATAATATTTGAATCTTCTCTGAATTATTTTATGTATGAGTGAGTTATCTTTGCAAGTCTCTTCGAATTATCCGTTTGGTTTGGCCAACTAGATTGGTAGTTCTTGCAATGGGAGAAGTGCTTAGCTTTGGGTTCAATCTTGCGGTGTCCTTTCCCAGTGACAGAAGGGGCAGCAAGGCACGTATTGTATTGTTGCCATCGAGGATAACAAGATGTTTTTTTTATCATATTGCATGAATTTATCCCTCTACATCATGTCATCTTGCTTAAGGCGTTACTCTGTTTTTAATTTAATACTCTAGATGCATGCTGGATAGCGGTCGATGAGTGGAGTAATAGTAGTAGATGCAGAATCGTTTCAATCTACTTGCCTTGGACGTGATGCCTATATACATGATCATACCTAGATATACTCATAACTATGCTCAATTCTGTCAATTGCTCAATAGTAATTTGTTCACCCACCGTGGAATATCTATGCTCTTGAGAGAAGCCACTAGTGAAACCTATGGCCCCCGGGTCTATTTTCATCATATCAATCTCCATTACTTTATTACTTGCTTTGTTTTTACTTTGCCTTTTACTTTTCACTTTGCATCTCTATACCAAAAATACCAAAAATATTATTTACCATCTCTATCAGATCTCACTCTCGTAAGTGACCGTGAAGGGATTGACAACCCCTAATCGCGTTGGTTGCGAGGAGCTATCGTTTTGTGTAGGTACGAGGGACTTGTGCGTGGTCTCCTACTGGATTGATACCTTGGTTCTCAAAAACTGAGGGAAATACTTAAGCTACTCATGGTTTGAATTTATGGATGATCATGAGCATGTTGCCCAATCTTGGGAAAGAATGAAATTGATGCTTCGCAATTGCCCTACTCATGGTTCGAATTTATGGATGATCATACAAAATTTTTATGCCGGATTGAATTTTGCTTCTAGAAATCTTTTAGATTCGGCCGCAGGAGGCACGTTTATGGAAATTACGTTAGGATATGCTACCAAATTGCTTGATAATATTATGGCTAATTATTCTGAATGGCACACCAAAAGATCTTCTAGTAAAAAAGTGCATGCTATAGAAGAAATCTATGTTTTGAGTGAAAAGATGGATGAACTTATGAAGATGTTTGCTACTAAAAGTACTTCTCTTGATCCCAATGATATGCCTTTGTCTACTTTGATTGAGAATAATAATGAATCTATGGATGTGAATTTTGTTGGTAGGAATAGTTTTGGAAACAACGCGTATAGAGGGAATTTTAATCCTAGGCCTTATCCTAGTAATCCTTCTAATAATTATGGAAATTCCTACAACAACTCTTATGGAAATTTTAATAAGATGCCCTCTGAATTTGAGAGTAGTGTTAAAGAGTTTATGAATTCACAAAAGAATTTTAATGCTTTGCTTGAAGAGAAATTGCTTAAAGTTGATGATTTGGCTAGGAACGTTGATAGAATTTCTCTTAAAATTGAGTCTTTGAAGCTTAGATCTATTCCTCCTAAGCATGATATCAATGAGTCTCTCAAAGCCATGAGAATTTTCATTGATGAGTGCAAGGAAAGAACCGCTAGGATGCGTGCTTCCAAAGATGCCTTTATTAAAGCAGTTCTTACAATTCCTATGAAAATCAAGATGAAGATCTAAAAGTTATTGATGTGTCCCCCATTAAATCTTTGTTTTGCAATATGAATCTTGATGAAACTGAATATGATCTTCCTTTACCTAGAAGGCGTTCTAAGAATTCGGAGTTTCTAGATCTTGATGATGAAATTGACAAAAGTGGGATTGAAAGAAATAAAAACCTAGATGTTGCTAAACCCACTATTTTGGATCTCAAGGAATTTAATTATGAAAATTGCTCTTTAATTGGTTGTATTTCCTTGTTGCAATCCGTGCTAGATTCTCCTCATGCTTATAGTCAAAATAAGGCCTTTACCGAACACATTGTTGATGCCTTGATGCAATCTTATGAAGAAAAACTTGAGTTGAAAGTTTCTATCCCTAGAAAACTCTATGATGAGTGGGAACCTACTATTAAAATTAAAATTAAAGATTATGAGTTTCATGCTTTGTGTGATTTGGGTGCTAGTGTCTCTACTATTCCCAAAACTTTGTGTGATTTGCTAGATTTCCGTGACTTTGATGATTGCTCACTAAACTTGCATCTTGCGGATTCCACTATTAAAAAGCCTATGGGAAGAATTAATGATGTTATTATTGTTGCAAATAGGAATTATGTGCCCATAGATTTTATCGTTCGTGATATAGATTGCAATCCTTCATGTCCTATTATTCTTGGTAGACCTTTCCTTAGAATGATTGGTGTAATTATTGATATGAAGGAAGGGAATATTAGATTTCAATTTCCCTTAAAGAAGGGGATGGAACACTTCCCTAGAAAGAATATAAAATTACCATATGAATCTATCATGAGAGCCACTTATGGATTGCCTACCAAAGATGGCAATACCTAGATCTATCCTTGCTTTTATGCCTAGCTAGGGGCGTTAAACGATAGCGCTTGTTGGGAGGCAACTCAATTTTTTTTGCTTCTGTTTAGGAATAAATAATCCATCTAGCCTCTGTTTATATGTGGTTTTATCTTTTAATTAGTGTTTGTGCCAAGTAGAACCTATAGGATAACCTACGATGGTAGTTGATTTGATTCTGCTGAAAAACAGAAACTTTGCACGCACGAATATAATTTTGTTAAATCACAGGAACGTGATTTTGCGTTGATTCTTTTTTCTAATGTTCAATAAAAAAATTGTACAGGACTTCCTATTTTGGTAGGATTTTTAGAGTTCCAGAAGTTTGCGTTAGTTACAGATTACTATAGACTGTTCTGTTTTTGACAGATTCTGTTTTGCATGTGTTGTTTGCTTATTTTGATGAATCTATGGCTAGTAAAATAGTTTATGAACCATAGAGAAGTTGGAATACAGTAGGTTTAACACCAATATAAATAAAGAATGAGTTCATTACAGTACCTTAGAGTAATCTTTTGTTTTCTTTCTCTAACGGAACTCACAAGATTTCTATTGAGTTTTGTGTTGTGAAGTTTTCAAGTTTTGGGTGAATTCTTTTGATGGATTATGGAACAAGGAGTGGCAAGAGCCTAAGCTTGGGGATGCCCGTGGCACCCCCAAGATAATCCAAGGACACCAAAAAGTCAAAGCTTGGGGATGCCCCGGAAGGCATCCCCTCTTTTGTCTACTTCCATCGGTAATTTACTTGGAGCTATATTTTTATTCACCACATGATATGTGTTTTGCTTGGAGCGTCTTGTTTGCGTCTTTGCTTGTTAGTTTACCACAATCATCTTTGCTGTACACACCTTTTGAGAGAGCCATACATAAACTGGAATTTGCTAGAATACTCTATGTGCTTCACTTATATCTTTTGAGCTTGATAACTTTGCTCATAGTGCTTCACTTATATCTTTTGAGCGTGATAATTTTTGCTCTAGTACTTCACTTAGATCTTTTAGAGCACGGTGGTGGATTTGTTTTAAAGAAACTATTGATCTCTCATGCTTCACTTAGATTATTTTGAGAGTCGTTAATAGCATGGTAATTTGCTTAATATTAATATACTTGGTATTCAAGATATGTGAAACTTTCTTTTGAGTGCGTTGAATACTAAGATAAGTTTGATGCTTGATAATTGTTTTGAGATATGGAGGTGATAATATCAAAGTCGTGCTAGTTGAGTAATTGTGAATTTGAGAAATGCTTGTGTTGAAGTTTGCAAGTCCCGTAGCATGCACGTATGGTTAAAGTTTTGTAACAAATTTGAAACATGAAGTGTGCCTGGCTTGTGCATCCTTATGAGTGGCGGTCGGGGACGAGCGATGGTATTTTCCTACCAATCTATCCCCTTAGGAGCATGCGCGTAGTACTTGATTTTTGATGACTTCTAAATTTTTGCAGTAAGTATATGAGTTCTTTTGACTAATGTTGAGCCCATGGATTATACGCACTTTTACCTTTCCGCCTTTGCTAGCCTCTTCGGTACCATGCATTGCCCTTTCTCACCTTGAGAGTTGGTGCAAACTTCGCCGGTGCATCCAAACCCCGTGATACGATACGCTCTATCACACATACCTCCTTATATCTTCCTCAAAACAGCCACCATACCTACCTATCATGGCATTTCCATAGCCATTCCGAGATATATTGCCATGCAACTTCCATCATCATCATCATGACATACATTACTTTTGTCATATTGCCATTGCATGATCATGTAGTTGACATCGTATTTGTGGCAAAGCCACCATGCATTATTTTTCATACACGTCACTCTTGATTCATTGCACCATCCCGGTACACCGCCGGAGGCATTCATATAGAGTCATATCTTGTTCTAAGTTTCGAGTTGTAATCCTTATGTTGTAATCAATAGAAGTGTGATGATCATCATTATTAGAGCATT